>NW_028288632.1:466250-621666 GCF_059628265.1 Tinamus guttatus
TTCTTTGCAAATGCCATTAGCACAGAATCACAGAAATGCAAGTTGGAAGAAACTGCTGGTAATTATTTAGTCCAGCCCCCAGCACAGCGTGGAACCATTTCCAACAGCAGATTAGGTCAATCGTGACTTTGTCCAGTAAGTCTCAAAAACATGCAAGGATGGAGGAACTGTTATCTAATACATAATGTGTATATAAAGTGCAGTTAACTCTGGCAAGCAGGTTTTGTGCAGACATTAGGCAGGTTGTCAGACTCAGCCCTTATAGACAGAAAGAGATTAAGCTCACTACAGGGAGCTAAACTGCCTTTGATACCCAGGAACGATGCTATAATGAAATTCAAGTCTTGGACAACGCAGTAAATCTCTAATATTAGGAATTTGCAAGCTGTTCACTTCAGACTTCTAGATAGTCCAATCATTTCTGTCACGGTACAACAAGATTATGTTTTCCTCAGTAATACTTAGTTCTGCTGAGAAAAACAACTGAAGACAGACATACCTCACAAGCCAGCAACCTAGAACCTCCTAACGACAAAGACTAAATAAAATGAGCAAACCATTTGCTGCCAAAATTCTGCTGGTCAGAAGAGGAAAAGGAAAGGCCTGAAATCCAAGTAACAGAGCAGAGAGCCTGAATTTTATCAGCTGTGGAGGGAAGATCTTGGGACTGAATGATCCTAAATCACGGGTAGGGTGAAAAGAAACACAGAAAAGATGATCTATACACTTGTGTCCCTTCTACATGCACACAAGGATCACCCATCCAAAAGATGAAGCATGTTGGTAAATGAGCATTTTCTCTAAGGAGAGTTAGTTTTCAGATAATAATGATAAGAAAATTAGTAGAATTGGATTTCTGAACCTCCAGTGGGTTCATAGTCCTTGCTTCAACTACTGCACTCCACAGATGTTTTGTTCATACCATATGCTTCTTCAATAAGAGCACAGTAAGGATTAATGCCAGTGCCACTGCGCTTGGATTCCTGTTCTCCAAGCCTCAGGATATTCTCCAGCCCATTCAGTGCTACTTGCACAATCTTTGAGTCCATTACTGTAAGTAGGTCACAGAGTGGTTTGATGCATCCCAGTTCTACCAAATACCTGAAAAATACCACACGGAATCCAGTCAATTGTCTGTACCATTATGATGGGTGTAGTCATTTAAGCAGTTAGTTAGCCTAAGAAACCAAACAATCACATGAAGTATCAACTTGATGGAAGTAATTATCGGCATTTGTTTATATCTAGTCCATTCTGCATAAAATATCTCAATGCTATATCACATCTGTATCATTTCACATCATTCTATATCATGAGATATACAAATATATTGTTTTATATCAATATCAATGTACTGATATATGATAACTGACATATGAGCATGTATACTGCTAGAAGTTATATAAGAAAAACAACGCACATGATGCCCTCGTCTCAGGCACTTGGGAACAGGTCTTCAAGCTATTCCTCTCTATGTGGCTAACACACTTTGTTATACTCTACAGTGACCACTAAGAAACAGGTCCAAAAGAAAGGGTTCAATTAAAGAAAAAACATTGTAACTGAAATTTTCAAGTGATTTATCCACACAGGAACGAATGGCTCATTCCTGACGCTATCCAAAGACATGGTCTCAGCAGAGACAAACACTGGAAGGATACAGAACTGTACATGGATTCGGTCAAGCCTGCACCAATTCTAGGAAAGGTTTTCCAGCTTCTAGGTTGTTAGCGTGACACCTTGCTCAAATACCAATTCATTCAGTTGCATAGAAAGATTTGCACTATTTCGTACTTGATCTGTTCAGCAGAGCCTCCAGATGTCGCATTTGTGATTGCCCACGCAGCTTCTTTCCTTGTCCGAAACTCAGCTGTTTGCAAAATATTTATAAGAGCTGGGAAGATATGGGCATCTATGACTGTCTGCAAAAAGAAATGACACAGGAGTTATAATAAAAATAGGAAATAACTTCCTTGTCCTGAACTACTAAATGTTGATGTTCAACACAGTACATGAAACAATGAAACATGACTTCTCAAGGGGAAAAAAAACAATTTTCAGCTTTATATTCTAAACCTTTATTATGACTCAGTGTCTGTGTTGGTCCCCAAAGCAACTCAAAACCAAACTGAAGCAACTGTCACATATTATTTAATGTGTTACTTGAATGCACCACTTCCCTTGTTTTTCAGATGAAAAACCAATCTATTACTAAGTCATTAAGTGATTAGAGTCCCCCTAAACAGAGAAGAAAGCCCCATAAAGCTATCATATTTCCACTAGATAAGACAACAAAGAGGAAACAAACTTTAAGAATTAAAAAGCTCCTTGAAGCACGCATATTTCCTAGTGAAAAAGACAAAGCAGAAGATAGTTTAGTAATATGGTTAAACTGCTTAGTCTATCAATCCCGTATCAGCTGAATCAGTATTTAAGTCAGCAGTTCTAATAACTTTCTCTGGAAAAGCACCTTTGCTGTAAAAACTAATTAAGTAACTTTAATAACAAATTTATGAAGAGGATCTGAGACATCTATTAAAGCTCAAAGGAGCAAAACCTGGGATTTAATTTTTAAACTACCATTTTATAAATATGTGTCATCACAGAACTGGTAAAGACAAATTCAAAGAAAGCGCAAAAGGTCCTTTTCAATCAATTGGATTTAATATGGCATAAAACTAAAATCAACCCAGTCTTTGCACCAACTGGGTCATCTCATGGAGCACTGTCTCCTTTACCACAGGATCTGCACGTCTAATATGGCAATCTGGAACCCTGAGGTAAAAACACCGTAGCATCTTGGCAACTGCCATAAAACACAACTCAAAAGGAACTGGAAATGGTTAAGAAAGACATTTTCTTACATTTTGCTGCTACCTAACATTAAATGTTTCATGGTTGTGTTAGACTGAGAACTAAACAAAAAAGGCCACTGAGGGTGAGAAGATGCCACATGAATTCTTCTTCCTGCTCTACAGTGTTCAAGGCATCACATGATATGGGAACCACAGCTTGTGGCATCCTGCCACCACAGTCCACTGTCCCAAGGACAGTAGCTTAAACAAACAGTACTGGTGCAATAGGGGGAAAAACAAATCAAAACAAACAAAAAAAAACCCCAACAAAAACAAAAACAAAACAAACAAACAAAAAGCTTCACATTACAGTTTCACAGCTCTTCCAGGAACACATCTCTTGGTTATGTTGATCATAATGCCAACACTTCAGAAGGGTACTTGGTGCATTTTAGCATGTTCGGAAGGAAAGCATCAGTGGCCCTTTGTCTTTGCTGGACATTTTGAATTTTTTTTTCTTCAGATTAAGGTGTGCCAATGACAGATACAGAAATCCTGATCTACAGCTTTGTCCTTTCAATTGTACATCAACTCATGTTTTATTAGATTCACACTTTGCAAAAAAATGTTTACTAAGTTCTGAACCACAATTCTTGCATATTGAAATGTAAATTGCAGGTTCTAAATAACAGCCAGCTAGATTATTTTTTTTCAGAACACAGGATGCATTTTTTTCTTCTGATTTATATTTTGCTCTACTTTTAATCTTTTATTTATATAAACACAAAACATAACATACATTCTGAAATGATTTCTATATAGAGTGCTAGAGATTCAAAGACTGTCAAGATGATAGGATATGTAAGGACACTAGTATTTTACTATTCCACCAAAAAAGGCAAACCAACGATCTCTTCATTGCTTCTTAAATCCCTCCCCACCAAAGGAAACATTTATAAGAGATTACTCTCCTTAGAACATGTCTTATTAAAGCCAACTTTTTTCGTAAGTTGGCATGTGACGTGATAGTGTGCAATTAAGCACACTTAGCTGACATGCAGTTACCTACTTGGAGTTTTTCTTAAAGAAAAAGCTACTTCAAATATTTAAGTTTAAACCTGCAAATATTATCAGAGTTCAAGAACAAAGAGAACTAGCAGCAGGAGGGCAGTGGCTTCACCAAGGCTTTTGACATCGTCCCTCACAACATCCTCCTGGGCAAGCTCCGTAAGTGTGGGATAGATGCGTGCAGTGAGGTGGATTAGGAACTGGCTGGATGGCAGAGCTCAGAGAGTGGTGATCAGCGGTGCAGAGTCTAGTTGGAGGCCTGTAGCTAACAGTGTCCACCAGGGATCAGTCCTCGGTCCAGTCCTGTTCGATTTATTCATCAATGACCTGGATGAAGGCACAGAGTGCTCCCTCAGCAAGTTTGCTGATGATACAAAACTGGGAGGAGTAGCTGATACCCCAGAGGGCTACGCTGCCATCCAGAGGGACCTGGACAGACTGGACAATCGGCAGTGAGAAACATCATGAAATTCAACAAGGCCAAGTGCAAGGTCCTGCACCTGGGGAGGAATAACCCCAGACACCAGTACAGGCTGGGGACTGACCTTCTGGAGAGCAGCTCTGCATGGAAGGACTTGGGTGTCATGGTGGACAACAAGTTGACCATGAGGCAGTAGTGTGCCCTCGTGGCCAAGGCGGCCAATGGGATCCTGGGGTGCATTAAGAAGAGCGTCTCCAGCAGGTTGAGGGAGGTGATCCTGCCCCTCTACTCAGCCCGGGTGAGACCATATCTGGAGTATTGTGTCCAGTTCTGGGCTCCGCAGTATAAGAGGGATGTGGAGCTGCTGGAGAGAGTCCAGCGCAGGGCCACAAGGATGATCAGGGGCCTGGAACATCTGCCCTATGAGGAGAGGCTGAGGGAGCTGGGCCTGTTCAGTCTGGAGAAGAGAAGGCTGAGAGGGGATCTAATCAGTGTATATAAGTGCCTCAAGAGAGGCAGCGAGGAGGATGGTGCTGGCCTCTTTTCACTGGTGGCCACTGATAGAACTACAGGTAATGGCCACAAACTGAAACACCAGAAGTTCCACAGGAACTTAAGGAAAAATTTCTTAAGAGTGAGGGTGACAGAGCACTGGAACAGGTTGCCAAGAGAGGTTGTGCAGTCTCCTTCTCTGGAGACCTTCAAAACCCGCTTGGATGCAGTCCTGTGCCACGTGCTCTAGGTGACCCTGCGTGTGCAGGGGGGTTGGACTAGATGACCCCTAGAAGTCCCTTTCAACCTTAAGCATTCTATTCTATGATTCTATGAATTGGAGAATCACAAAAGCTCTTTTTTTTTTTTGCGGGTCATTCAATTTTGAATTCTTTGCTTCAAAGCAAAGTCTGGTGAGCAAAGCAGTCTTGTAATAGTGGGGAAATGCACCTTTAAGCCCTTCCAAAAGGGAGCAAAGCTGGATCTCCCATCTCTTAGGTGAGTACTCTTATTTTTGAGTTACTGCATAAAAGGTTAAGGGACCTTGTTCACATGCTGTTCTGCAGTGAAGTCAGCTATCTTTACCTACATGGAGTAATTTAAAACACTGAGATGAACTACAGCTTCTCATAGCGAAGGCTCAAGAGAGAAGCAGATTGTCATCCACTATGTTTCTTATCGCTGGACACACACGCAAGCGTTTTCACCACCTCACCATAGCCTGATTCTCAGCTACTGTCCCTCTATCCCACAGCACTTTCAACTAGCAACTTGCTAACAGCTGAAATTCACAGAGTTTAGACTTAAAGAATAAACATTATCTGGATCACAAAATAGTTTTTGCATTGACCTTAAATAAGTTTCTCTAGATTTCAAAAGCCCAGTTAAGTTCCATTAGGATAGAAACTGTAAATTGTTAATACAGAGGAACTGCTAGCCCCATGTCTTACTCACAGCCTTACATAGCCTTACTCACAGCAGTTCTTCTTGAAAGCAAACTAGAACCAGTAACAATTCCTAGCTCTATAACACTTTCAGTGGAAACAAACTTAACATAGGTGCAGGCCATGTTTTTCTTCACGGTTAACTTTCTTTTAAGGGACAAATTAGTAAACTATTAACTAGAGTTGGATTTTGTTTGGGGTTTTAAACACAACACAAATCTCAGGCAGAGTGAAGCCCTGTAGGGTCGTAGTAGGACGAGAGGCTTAAAACTTCTGAGGATTTAGAAAGTGTTAATTCAAATGAGTTTGTCAGAATTACTGCGCTGTGGAAATGTGTAGATGATTAAAGTCCATGTAGTACATACAAAAACGCTCAAAATTATCACAGTTTTCACACAAAATGAAAACATAGAACAGGGATTACTGTTCAAAAGCTTTTAAAGCATGTATGTTATAGAAGTAAAACAGAAGTGACAAAAATTAAAATCAATTGTAAACTAAGGACTGCTGTACAAACTATCACACATCTCACCTACTCTTTGTGAGCTGCCTGCATGTTGCTCTGTTAGCCCTTCCTAGAAAAAAGTGATCTACTGCCTCATACTTGCCATAAAGTAAGAGATACTTAAACATTCTTTCTGATCAGTTGGTGTATGACGAAGTTTTTAACTACCAGTGCCCTCTTAGGGTGACTCAAATTTTTAATGGTGTCAGATAACAGCAGACTAATGGGGTAAAAAAATGTAAAGAAACACTTCTAAAACTACATAATTTGTAGCAAGTTTTGATTATATAACTGTTGCATTTCCTCCTAAGAGCAAAACACGCATACATCCTGCTCATAACGCAGATCAAGAGCAAACGCACAGGAGAGAACAGTTCACTTCATGTGCACCTCCCTTCAGAGGGTCAACTGTCTTCAGCTCAACTTTTTTTCTTCCCTTCTTTGCATATCTGGTTTTATTGCACTCATATGAAAATGAGCTTGTCCTAAACATGGCATTTATTTGTTTCTCTGATACATCTTGATTTGAGATCTCGCTTGAAAGCAAATAGTCATGTCCTGTTCACTTTCTTCAATGCCACTTGCAATTCTAGTCCACATTTTATGGTTCTCCTTAATATTGAAAACCTCATTCTCCGTAAGTTCTTGTTAGGCTGTAAGAGGTACTCCTACTCAAAATACTTGCAATCCCCAGATCTCTTTTCCATATAACAGATAATCCACAGCATGTCCTTTAATATAGAAAGTTAGCATCTTTTTTTTTTTTTCTTCCCTCCCCAAACTGCATTCTTTCAAATTTGTTTGAATTGAATTTCATCTTGAATTTTAATGCTTGGAAACTCCTTCAGCAACTCCAGTAGCTCCATATCTCTCTTGTACGGAGGAACCCAGAACAGGACACAGTACTCGAGATACGGCCACACCAAGGCCGAGGAGAAGGGAAGGTTTGCTTCTCTTGGCCTGTTAGCACCACTCTTCCTACTGCATCCCAGGAGACCATTGGCTTTCTTGGCCACAAGGGCACACTGATGGCTTTTGCACAACTTGTTGTCCACCAGGACCTTCCAGGTCCTTCTCTGCAGAGCTGCTCTCCAGGAGACCAGGCCTATACTGGTACCTGGGGTTGTTCCTCCCTAGGTGAAGGACCCTGCACTTGCCTTTGTTGAACTTCAGGAGGTTTCTCTCCACCCATCTCTCCAGCCTGTCAAGGTTGCTCTGAATGGCAGCGCAGCTCTCTGGGGTATCAGCCAGCCCTCCTACCTGTTTTGTATCACCAACAAACTCTGTCCCCTAAGCTCAGGTCATTGAGGAATAATTTGAACAAGACTGGCTGCAATATTAATCCCTGTGGGACACCATTAGCTACAGGCCTCCAACTAGACTTTGTGTCACTGATGACAACAATCTAAGCTCTGACAATCAGCCCGCTCTCAATCCACTTAACTGACTACTCCTCTAGCCCACAGTTCCTGAGCCTTGCCTATGAGGATGCTATGCGAGACACTGCCAGTAGTTTCACTGAAGTAAATGTAGACAACATCCACTGTTCTCTCTTCATCTATCCAGCCAGCCTTTTTACCACAGAAGGCTATCAGGTTGGTTAAACATGATTTTCCCTTGGTGAATCCAGGATGACCAGTACTGATCACCTTCTGATCCTACACATGCTTGGAAATGGTGTTCAGAAGGAGCTTCTCCAACACCTTTCCGGAGTTTAAGGTGAGGCTGACTGACTCGGAGTTCCCTGAGTCGTCCTTCATGCCCTTTTTGAAGGCAGAAGTGACAGGTGCTTTCCTTTAGCACCTCTCCTGATCACCGTGACCTTTCAAAGATGATTGAGTATGGCCTTAAATCAGTATTATGTGCTGTGCTATATCAAATTCATTTGTTGCTCCTCCTTCAGGTTGACTAGTGTTCCCACAAAGTCAGTTACAATGATTGTACTTGCAAAAATTAATTCTCAGCATCATGTGTCTATATACAATTCATCATATACATGTAAAAACAACTGAAGTTTCACAGCATCTTGTGTCATCCTGCTCCTGTGAACTTTCTCATCACCTTTAGCAAGTCAAGATTATAGTCACTATCCTAGTTGACAGCTATTAGTGTAGCCCTACTAATACTGTCTTCTTCAGGCCTGAAATTTCAGTTCATAGGGATTCTTGGTAACTTGTCATCCACTTGTCTTGCTTACTTAATCTGATTAATAACTTTTAAATAACATCGCAAATACTTCTATGCCAAACCCTCCACATACAATGGCATACAACTTCTGGTACAAAACCACAACTACCTCGGAATCAGAAAGTACTTCAAATCTCAGTTCTAATGGACTTTTGTGTTATAGACACAAAAGCTTATCCACAAAACACTAGCTCCTGTTTAAAGTAAACTGGCAGTTTAGACAAGGTTGTTATTGCTATCAGAAAGAACCTGCACTATGATGAACTGCAGCCTGTTGAGGTGTCTCTTTTAGGGTCTGTCCTACAAGAGGTAGCAATATACGCTGCTTTGACTGGTGAGGTTTCCATATGCGATAAGGGAATCAAAACTCTGCTGCCCTCAATACAGTATGATGTATGGGATTCATCAAATGTGGAAACCTGAAACAGATTTTGTATTTTAAAGATTCTTAAACCTCAAAAAAAATCACTCAACTTTAACTTCTGCTAGCCCACATACAACACCAAACAAATGCACCCTTGCTAGTGATGCTGTATTTTGCTCCTATTTTAGGTATATATCATTTCAAGTTGTGCTGCCTGAAACATGAAGATTTTAGATCACTGATGTGAAGTATGGCATGAACCAAACATATTTTATATTTCAAGAGTTTGGTACACAAATTTCTTCGTACACTGCAGCTCACTCAGTGCATAGCGTTAGGCCTTTTCCACATCTCTAACATTACTGTGGTCTGTTCAGAGAAGAGACCACATCTCATAGCTTGTATCTTTACCTCAAGCTGTAAAAACACTTTTCATTTAAGATGTTTCAGTGGCAGGCAGTGCAGCAGTTACTGCCCTTGTCCATGTCCTATTTCAGCAAGGATAAGAAGGAAAAATCTGGCACAGACCCTGCTGCTGCTGTGCCTAGCTGTACTCAGGTTTCCAAATGTGTTTGTAAGAATTTAAGGTGTATCAGAAAATTAGTAGCAAGTTTATTAACCTATCATCAGTAAAGAACTTCTGTGACGTCTTCACTGCAAGATGTGGAAGACAGTTATCTCAAGTATTCCTTTTGTAAGTTTTCAACAGGTTGCAAAGTTAGACATAGAACATTTTCTGAGGCATGTGATAGCCTTTCATACCCTTCAGAAGGGTCGACAGTCAGGATTTAGCTTCAGTTGTGCAGTTCTCCTTCTGAATCCCAGGAAGATGGAGTTCCCCTTCTCCCTGACTGGGGAAGCTATCCACTGAAGTACAGCAAAGCTGTATACAAACTAGGAAATTAACAAACAAAAACTATACTTAGTGACAATCATGACTGCATCAGGATACACATCCAACCCAAATCTCAAAAGCACAGAAACAAAGAGGGGAAAGACTGCTCTATTCCACCACACTTTTCCGTTGCCTAGACATTGTTGAGAACACACTCTGAAAGGCTTTCACTTCCACCCTTGGTGGGAAAATAACCCAATAGCCTCCTCTGCTTTGATATCAGCTACAAAGGAATTTCAGCACTTTCACACATTTCATGCATGTCAATTTATACTGCTTTAACACTTAAAAGAGTTTGTTTGATTGTGTTGGAAAGCACTTCTAATGGTGATAGGCTGCTGTCTTATCTTCTAGAGATGGCAGTGAAAGCCTTTGGAGTATGCTACCAAACAGCACTGTAGGCAATGTGAAAGTGAAAATGAATATAGAAGTCCTTCCCTCTAAACTTTGTATTTCTATGCTTTAGAGTGGGTGGGTGGAGGAAGTATGACCCAATGCAATCTTAAACAACACTAAATATAGTTCTGTCTGTTAATATAGATTAGAAAAAATACCTACAAGATTTACTGAAATATTTATTTTTAACCTGTCATGCAGAAGTGATCACTAGATTACAGCTTGAACACTACTAGGAGTTTCCATAGGTTTCTAAAACACTGACTGTTCTAGAATAACAGCCTGCCAGTTAAATCAGCTGGTAACTTACGATAACGTATTTTAATATGCAACACAGGTACTTAATTTTCAGGAAAAAAAATATCATGGGGTGAAAATACTCTAGTCTGATTCCTGGTGAAGGCTTGTGCATGTTGAAAATCTGACTAACAAAGTGTAACCAGAGTGGATCTGGCTAGTCTGCACCCTCTAGAAGCAACTATCAAGTAAAATCTGGAGGAATTGGAAGAGGAAGGGAAAAAAAAAATGATTTAGTTCAGAGCTGAATCTAGTATTTTAGAATTCCTTCTGTAAGAAAAATCAAGTCTCAAGTCATTATAATTTTAATTCATTACAATATGTAATATGTACAAACTCAAAATAAGATTCTGCAGAGATGGGAATTATGCCTTGTCCTCACAGATACTGAAAACAGAGCAAATTTTATTCTCACTTATTTTATTTTCGCTTATGATCATCTTCAAGAAGCGCTTTACTAAACAGTATTTCCCAACTTCAGAAAATTTTAAATCATTTTTCAACTCAAACATTTATAATCATTTGACATTATTTAGAAGCTGACTGAAGCTCTCCGAACATCTCAGAGAAGTAATTTTATGGAAGAAGGCAGCCTGATCATCACTCTCTAACTGAAAGGAGAATTCATTACTCCTTGCACTTCACAAAAAATCTCCAGGTTGTGACTGGGTTATGACTTAGAGCCTTCCTAGAATGCATTACAAATCTGCAATGGATATTTCACTAGAAGTATTAAAACATTATGCTGTTCTTTCAGCAGCTAAATGTTCTTCATGAAGGAAAAGATACTACTGAAAGACTGCAAATACCGCCTGCAAAGTATTTAATACACATTTTTCTCAGAAAAATAGCAGCCATTTTGCAGCCTTCTGCAAGTTATGTGCAAGACAGAAGTAATCCTATCCCTTAAATTGAAGAGGATTAAATCACTTTGTGCAAATTCATATCATACAGAGTAAATAATCCAGAGCCAATAGATAAAGGCTAGAAGATGTCAGACTGGCTTCCACAGTAAAGATATGCAAAGAAATGAGTGATCCTTGGCTATCTTTGCCAATTTATTAGGGATTTGGCTGATTCTGTGAACACACATTGCTTCACTTCCTAGTGAGTGAGAAGAATGTTTAGTATTTCTACTGTTTATTCATATTCATTGAAGAACACACGCCTCCAATTAGACTTTCATGCCGCCTCTTCAAGCTCTGAAAGCAGCTGCTATATCCAAGGCAGGAGAAGAGAATTGAAAAATAAACCCTTAGAAAAAATAAATCAAATTTAGATGAAGAATCTTTAATTCAACTGTCTTGACAGCAAATCTTGAATATTTTTAAGCATCTTTTTGTCATTCTCTGGAATGACTCTCTCCCCCTCCCTTATGATCTGCAGATACCTATAATCTTAAATAGATGCAACTCACATCTGACAGATGGGCTGGGGCCACTGAAACATTCTAAACATGCACACGGCCTGTAGCACATTTCCACTTAAAAGTATATATTTGTGTAATTGTGTATACATGCAAATATGCATTTCATAAATGAAAACAGTGTGTGTCACTTGCTGTGTTTTTCTTCTGGCCTGTAGGGAAAAGATTACTGATCATAGCTGAAGAGGTTACCTGGATCTGGGCTTTGTTGCCAGCTGTTATATTAGATATTGTCCAGCATGCTTCCTTTTTGATGGATTCTTTTGGGCTACTTAACAAATGCAGTAAACTCTGCAGGGCTGAACAATTCAGAATTACCTGTGTACAAAGGAAAAACACACCTTAGACTAAATTTAGGACAGTAAATCACCTGAAATAAGGAATACTGTCGCCAAGAGTTAAAGTTTTGCCAAGAGATGTTCCCTAAAAGTTAAAAACAAACAAAAAAAAGGAACAATAAATAACACAAAATCAATAAAAGACCCACAGCGCAAGAACTATGAAACGTGTGCCTCTATGCAGGAAAGACAGCAAGAAAAGCAACTGAGCAATTATGTTAGGGATCATGTCTTTGCTATATTTTAGGTGTCACACGAACAAAACAAGAAGTTAGGTCCATTACGAACAGGCAAAAGTTGCGAAGATTTTCCTGAATTCTTGTCTTTCATATTTTCATATACGGAAGCTCTAAATACTTGTTTCCTTCATCCACTTGCACAGAGAGCAGATTGTTGCCAGTGTTGTAACCAATGACGAAGAGTACAACAGAACAGAAACCTCGTAGAAAAATCTGTATTTGCAAAATCGAATTTTAAGTGCCTACTATATAATCCAAAATAACTCATCGCACCCCACAATAGCTATGCTATCAGACAGAATACCTGATTCCATAACGTTTGATACTGAAGGGTTTTTTGAGCTCTCTGAAATGGTGTAACACATGGTATAACAACAAACAAATAATAAACAACAAATTCTAGATTTAAGATGCAAATTCCTACAAGAAATCAAAATATGAAGAGCTTATGAAGAAACACAGCAGTTTTTGAATCTGTAGACTGAATCTCCTTGTTTGTCTCTCTCTTCCTCCTTGGCTTTATGCGGTCCTAAAAACTTCTTGCTCCAAATTAAAATTAGAAAAACAAAAACAAAAGATTATAGTTTGGGTTTTTTAAATTAGCTATACGTTGGGGACAGGAATTTTTCCCCTCTACACTTCTGGCCTTCTTCAAATACTGGCAGTTGCCATTAGCTGGTTGAGATACTAAGTAAAGGAAGATTTGTGCTTCGAGGCCTGCACAGAGAATTTTGTAGGAACTTGGCTTGCATTTTGCTTATATATTCAGATTAACTGTCAAACTCAGGCCCTTCCTTGTCCCTCCCAAATCTAGGGATTTTTGCCTGTATTCTGTCCTCTCATCTCTCACTCCCCCTTTAGCATACGACTTAGTTTGCATGTGGGACTATCAAGCTTTATTTAAACAGTTGTCTAGAAATTGGGGAATGCTGAGAATATGATCCTCTTTAAAAATCATGTGCAGTGAAGAGTCAAAACAATCCGTTGAACTGAAATCTAAGATTTATACTATATTTAATGGTTTGTAATACACATGATTTAGTCAACCTGCCTGGATTTAGCTTTAATGAAATTATCAAATGCAACTCCAAATCATTCTTATGACTGATGTGTGAAACAAATCAGTGAGAAAATATACCATGTTTATGCAGCTCAGTTACAAAACAAACTTAACTCACAAAATTGTGCAGAATTCCAGCACTAGCGATAAGACAGTCAAACAGCAATTTATTGCTGCTAACTCACTTTTTCCTCTGGTTTTCTTGTCAACCCTACTCAACAGTAGATGACAACCTAATGCTGGGAAGATGAGGCTTCAGGTTGATACTTCCCAGCTTAATTTCAAATAAGTAAAGCTGCTGTATCTTACTGATGCTTCTCCAAGTACACGCCCAGGATCTGTTACACGCCATCCAAACGTGATCAGATACTCTTTTTGCCATGTTCATCAAGACTCTCAACATCATGAAAGGTGACAGGCCTTCAATGCCCCTAACATGACACATCATTCAACATAAAAAGGCAGCCTAAGAGACAGACCTGTTTTAAAGAAAACAGAAAGAGAGTCCCTAAGGATACTGCATAGTAGATAGGACTAAAGCAGATAGGAATAAAGAGGAAAAAAAAAATAAGAAAATCACTATGTGCTTTGAGACAAGTCATCAATCCTTCACTTTCAGGTTTCAAATGGAACATGTGGAAGTACCTAAGTTATCACAATTAAGAAGATCAGCAATACAATACCAGTGAATCCATACCTGTGTCTGGATATCATCCCCTGTTACAATGTTCCCAACAGCTCGTAAGGCAGGAGATACGACTTTGTAGTCACCGTGCCTAAAATCACCAAGGAAAACTTTAGTGTTAACCATCCTAAAGCATCTCAGTTTTTACCTCCTCTAGGAAGGAATATTAGCCAGGGAAAAAAATGTCCATGCTAAATCTTGTTCAGTTCTGACAATGAGACACAGAACACCCTTTAATTTTATATTACTTTTAACGCTTGCTAAGACTTTTAAGTACTTGGGTCTTCAAATATCTTTCATCAGCAAGAAAAAAAAATGGGATTAAAAAAGATCCAAGTACTTAATTTTAATAGTCAACAAGTATTTTAAAAGTGTCTTATTCTAGGAGAATTAAGCATTTAGAATTACTTTGTTGACTTACATATCTTAACACTTCTTAATATGTTCAATTTATTAATCCGATATCAGATTTTATTGACCAAAGCAGGCTTATACTGAAATATTCTCCTACAATAAAGGTTTAGAAACTTATTTGCATTTAATGGCCCAGATGAAAATTCTAATAAATTTTACCACTCATTATATTTGTATCTTTAATATCATTTGGAAATTTCATTAGTAACTAATCATAACATAGTATTTATAAACATGGGCATTAATAGCATAGGAAAAATTACAGCATATATAATTTCCATTTTATAAAAAATACAGCTATTAGACATGAGAAAAAAATCTGAAGCACAAAAATAGTACAAGAAAAGGTACATTGTTTCTCTTACACATGAGAAATAGAGAAGATTAGAGATGGGTAAAATTAAAAAACACTCTCATCTAGCATTTTATGAATTATTAAAATTCAGGATAAATCCACCTAAGCTTTCTGTTGTAGGAACCTTGACTTCAAGGAAAAGAGTGAATAATACATTTGCCTAGAACAAGTTTCTTACATTAACAATTCCACAAGTCTTCTGCACACTCCTGCATCAATCACAGCCTGGATTTTATCATTGGGGCCATCAGACAAATAGGACAAAGCCCAGCAGGCATCAGCTAACACATCTGTATCATTGACAAAGAGCAGCCAGGAAAGCACACTAAGACAAGGTGAAACCTGAAAAACATCACAGAGAGATACATATATCACGCAATTAAAAGAGCCAGAGAGTCTATTAACATTTCTATTAACTCTGCACGTGACAATATAGAACAACACGCCGTTAACTCTGGCTGGAATACTCCAAAAATTTTACTTAGGTAGCACCTACGTGCGGGGCTATAGCTACACATGTACAGAGGAACCACACAGGTATGAGAATTCTTCCTATGTATGGGAATTCTTCAGCTTCTCTGCATTAAAACAACTAAAGTACAGTTTTGTTCTCCTGGGGGAGAACAAATAACTGGGGGGAAAAAAAAAATAATAGAAAATAGCTAGGCCGTGGCTCAAAGCAGTGGATGTGAATGTCTGCCCAAAGAACTAAACATATTCATAAAAATTCATTTGTGAGAACCTCATATATTGGCCGACAGAGAAACTCTGAAAAGTGAAATATTTCTGCTCTTTTATTTAGAGCTTCACCACTCCCTTCTTATTGTTTATTTGAATACCACCACCATCTAGTGCATTGCCTCTCAAGCATGCCTTACCTTGGCGAAATCTGGAGGAGGATTCTTCCCTCTGCAGAGATTCGACAGAGCCCATACAGCATTTCGGGTCATAGTGAGACGATTCTGTTTTGAAAGCAATCTAAAAGCAAAGCAAACCACCACACCTTTTTTATTTGAATCAAGACAACCTGGAAGACTGATTTGTTAACTGCAAAAATCAATAAAGTAAGCTCAGGCTCATGTTTTAACTGCCACCAGAGGAAAACGTGCTAGATTTTCTTTTTGCTTTTTTTTTTTTTTTATAAAAAATAGATCCCAAGGAAAATAATCATCAGTGGCTAGATAGCAACATTTTTGCTACCTACACAGTAAGAACACTCTGGTAAGAACAATAATTGTCACACTCCAAAAGTGTGCACATTTAACTGTTTAGATACTGTCATGGCAGATTAACAGTTAAGAGGTGCAGGAATTGTGACAAAATTACTGTAAATGAGAGGATCTTCTTGAATGATGCAGTAGTTTGGAGAATACTCTTTTCACTGGAATTTCGCCTCAAAGTCTTAGTTTGCCAGCTTCACCCTTAACCTTATGCTTATATGTTCAAGTCCTTTTCCTTTATAGAACAATAACCAAAGGAGAAAAAAAAAAAAAAAGGTTGTAGAACCTGGTTTAGGGCTTTTCAAACATTAAAGACTGTCACTCAGTGAGATATGTGGTCACTCACTGGTCAAATATTGCAATGGCTTGCCCAGAATAGTTATGGAATCCTTGCCACGTGTTTCAAATTGGACTACATAAGTACTGTGGCAACCTAATCTAATCTCACATACTTTGAAAATTGGTTTGGATTAGATGACCTCTAGGGGCCCCTCCAAACTATTCCACAAATCTATAAAAGGCCCAGACATTCACTCACCATGTAGAATAAAATGGTTCTGGCCTAGCTACTCCTACGTTTTAACTCCCAAAAGTACCTTGGAGGACCCCATATAAAGTCTGATTAGACCCCAGTGTAAGTCAAGTTAAAAAAACTTACAAGCGGCATTTTTTACCAGTTTACAAATTGCAGCAAAAAAAAATATACCTAATCTCATTGCATACACTATCAGCTGTCAATACAAGCCATTAATAGTATCATAGTCTTATATTAGCTGTAGCCTTTTAGATTCAATCTTATCAGACACTCAAGCAAAATGCTGAAGAACATATTTAAACAGACTTACTGCAGTAAAGGGGGCAGGATATTACAGTCCAATACATAATCTCTGCACATGGTGCTGTCTCCAGCAATGTTGCCAAGAGCCCACACTGCCTGCAATGAAAAACACAAGAGTGATTGCTTTTGTTATTATAATGCAACCAGTTTAATACAGGTATTAGAGTGGGATACACTCTACTTTCATTGTTAGATCCTACACAGCATACAAAAGGAGAACACACTCTGGTTGAGAGTTACAGATAGACAGTCAAGCTCACTGTATTGTTCAGGAATATTTGCACAGATCTAAAAGGAGAACAAAAAATGGCCAGCGGGTACGTTGGTCAAGACTTCTGCAGGCAGACATAATCATCCTCTGCCTACAGGATGAGGCACGAGGTTATCTCCTCCAGCTAAACGTCATCTGGTTCAAAGATGGTTCAAGTCCAGAAGCTGCAGAACACGGGTCAAGCAAGCTCATATCCACCCAAAATACATGTGTGTAACACCCCATATCAGTATTTTCTTGGAAGCCATAGAAACAAGCATTGTTTATAATACAGTCATATTAGAAATGTTGGCAGTGGTTTCATTGAGAAAGATGAGAAAGATGATTTTCATCAGAATCTAAACTCAAGGGAAAAAACAAACTCAAATTGCTAAGGTAGGCACTGGCATATGCTTTTTAAGAGAACACAATGCAAGACAGACGTACGCATGACAAAATACAAGAATATGTATTTCCACCCTCAGGCACTTGTATTACAGCAACCCCTCAGCTTGAGAAATAAGATCTAAAATACCAGAAGATAGTCAGAGCAGCATGAAATCCATCTTCTTTAACATGGTAAGAACAAAAGATTTCACAATTTTTGATTTATGCATTTGATTTATGCATTGAATGGTCTTTATAATACTGCTGCTCACTAATATCAGAGCTATGACTTAAAAATAAATAGGAGGGAATCATGTGATTTACAAACACATTTTTTCACATAAAGTAGTGTATGAACGTTACATACACTATCTATTTTAAGTTTGCAGAGGACAAAGTGTTATACCAAACAGAGAATGTTATTTGTATATGATAAAGTCTACACAACCACTGGAAATATTTCCAGTATTCCATATGACTTCAGGATAAAAGCAAACCTGTTTCACAGACAAAAGCAGAACTCCTTCCCAAAATTCCTCTTCAGTTAAAATAATTACCACAGTCAGCATTATCATCTTATACAGGTAGTATGTGCGAAGCAAGCAAGAACGCTAGCACGCTCTCTAAACCCAAACACACACAAAATATTGAAGTCCCCAAACAGCAAGTTGTTACAGACTAGGAGGCTAATCTAGGGAAGCATTAGTTTTGTTCCATTCTCCTGCTCTTCTCCAGGCATATATGCTTCTGCAGTGTCCCCCCATAGGCTAATCTTGAATAAGGTAACTTATTTTGTATAACAAGTTTCACATTTTACAATATTTGTGAAAACAGTTTGTCTGAAATAAAAGTATAATGCTGGCTACGACAGTTTCATGGACTCAAGATGGAGAAGGAAAACGCTGTTTGTGACTTAAGCTAAGTTTTCTATTTGCCATCTCCTGCAAAATTTCCTTCTTTTTAGAATTATAAGGAGACAAGCACGTTGCTCACTATGATGCTTTTATTTCTTTAGCAATGAGTAATCCTTGACACAAATTTAAGACCTCAGTTAATTCTATATTAACTCGTGGATTTAAGTATAAATGCTTAGGGGGGCAAAAAGCTACAATTTGCAGTAACCTCCTTTTCTTGGACGTGCTGGTAACTTTGTCCAAATCTTGCTCTTTGGACACCCTTATGCACATTAGGACATCCTCAACTCTGCATTTCATTTATCCATGGACCTTGCTTCAGCCATTATAGCAATTCCTATTTTTAGGGTTGACGACAGTGATAATCACATAATCCAAGCATCTATTCTGACTCTGAACGGAAGAGCACTTTTGCATAACCACAGCTCACATCACAAAGTCTGCCCAAAGAAATCAAAACAGCATCTCTTCCCTGTCCTACAAAATCAAGGCCAAGAAAGCAGCAGTCTAGCCGACTAACTTGATATCACAAGGTCTGGTAACAGAGGACCTTGCAAAAAATTCTTGACAAGCTGCAAAGAAACTAAAATATCTTTAGTAAAAATATACAGGCTTTAGTTCAATAAGGAAAATCTTTCACCTTAAAGAATTGCCTCAGCTTTTCAGACAAATAAGGAACATAAAACTGATTTAAATTCTTCTCATCAGACACTGCTACAAACATCAGGCCTCTTGTCCTTCCCACAGGGGACATGTAAACAGTGATATGTGCCTTTAGTTTTCTTGGCTGAATAGTGTTCAGAGATTTCTACTGTTGTCTTCTCTTTGGTCTTCAAGATGCCATGGGCTTGCTTGCCATAACACACATTTCGACTTCATTTTAAACATCCCAAATATTTTTTTCTCTCTTCTAAAGAGAGGTAAAGGGATATTCAATTCCAGTAAGTTTCAGAAATATTTTATGGAATTAATGAAGGTTTCAATATCAATACTTTTACTGGATTTCTAATACCCACATTCACTCCTGAAGATGAAAAGTGTATAATTTTTAGAACTGTAATCTGTGCTTTTAATGAAAGATTTTAGGTAGCAAAGTTGTATGTACACTGAAAATGCAAATGCTACCCTGTCATCTGACATCATGTGTATCTATAGAGATGTACAAAAATGTATTACTTGTCGAATGAAGAAATAGGAATTGTGGCAGGTCTTCAAACTTTTTTTTTCATTATTAAATTCTAGCCTGCTTTGGGGTTCCCCCAGAGGCTAGACAATTTCTATGGTGAATTACAGTAAACTGCCAGATTCCAAGAGTACTGTTGAGCCTTATCTTATCGTCTATCCATAATCATATCCTTTCTGACAATCTTCCATTGTCCTCAGGATTCAGAAAGTTCTTCTGTATTTTGTTACGTTTTGGGATATTTAAACCAACTGCTAAACGTACCATCAACAGGGCAAAGAGTTTGTGCTTCTCAGTGGATAAAAAATACTATGAAGTGCAAATCTTTATCTTTTTTTTTTTTTCCTTCCACCTTCGGCTGTTGTATGGGAAGAATGGATGGGAGGAATGTTGGGAGGAAGATTATGGAAATTAGTTGCATACACATATAATTGGTTTAGCGGTCATGAGGAAAGACACCAAATGTCCAGACACTTAGCAGATGATTTCAACTATGCCCCAAAATAGAAAATAACTTTTCTTTCAGTGTCTGGGTGATGAGAGTTTCTCTTTACTTGCACTGCATTCACTCAGTCATCAAAACAAAAAATAAAGGAAAAAAAAATAAAGGAAGAACAAAAAAACAGTTGAGGCACGAGTATGAGTTACTTTATCTAGGGTCTAGTCAGTAGCACTTCTGATGTACAAATCAACAAAGCCAACTCAGGCTCACAGGTCACCTCTGTGACGAACAAAAGGTTATCAAGAGGCACAGCAATACAACCAGTATCAAGGGGAAACATATAAGAAGAAAACAAATTTGTAGCTGTAGCTGGAAATGCAAACCTTCCCAAAGGAGAAAGGCGGCAGCTGAGACCTTCCTGCCACCAGCTGTCCTTGAGTTGCCGAGCAATGACAAACACTTGTCCTTGGGACAGTGTTTCATGAGCCTAAGGCAGAACAAGGCCTTGGCTGTTTTTTAAAAGGAGAGACCATGTTTGCCAAGGGAACCCATCCACACATGGGTTTTAAAGGGCACTCAGGGTAGAACTGCAGTAAAAGACACTTTGAAGCTACATCAACTATAAGCCTTCCCAAAGGCCTTTGATGGGGTCCTGCAATAGAAATCATTTCAGTAAAGCATTTCTAAATCTCTGGATATAGTCTTCTCTTCCAAAATGGAGTAAGGGGAGCATGAGAGTACCCAGCAGAGGAGTGTAACCCAGTTTTTCATAAATATTGTAGCTGAAGTTTTTGCCATAACTTAGTTTCTTTGGTGGGAAAAATGGATGCCAACTGGTTTGACCATGAATCACAGGAAATATCACAGAAAGGATGATACGCAGTGCAATGAGTGAAACAGAAGAACTACAGGATGGTAAGGTAAGTGGATGTCAGCTTGCATAGCTTAACGGAAAACAGATCTTGTAAAAAGAAACAAGATATAATTTAATTAGCGTACGTGCGGTTTAAAGTTTCATTGCGCAGACTTCTAATACCTTAGTATCACAAAACAGTCAAATTAACATATGCATAAAAACAATGCAATACACAAAAACTCACTTATGAATTTGGAAAACAAAGCAAACAAAAAAAGGACTGTTTGGTAGAGAACCATGATCAAAGAAATGTTTTTCTGTTCCTGAGCCACTGCTATAAAAAGTTTGAAATGAAAAGACAAATTCAGTGGTGGTAAAAGTCTGTAGAAGACAAAAATAGTGACAATGATTAGTCAAGAGGTTAAAATAAGACAAGATTAAGTATGAAGTTTCTTCATTTTATACTATGATTCAAAATGATACTGCTACTTACAGTTTCTACAGAATTAGTAACTCACTTAAGACCCAGATGGTTTACTAAACACAGACTTCAGTATTTTTCTTCATTCTTCACTACATAGTTCTAGAACTAGCTTATAACCTGCTTGCCCTGAACACACTATTTTCTGTATTTTTCCTGACTTACTATGTTATAAATGTAGCAAGAGTTGCTTGTAAGTAATAATCTTCACAGTACTATTGTGAAAGAAAAGGAAGAATAATTATTTTGCCACGAGAAAACTTGGGGGGGGGGAAAGGAGGAAATTATAGCCAATACAGCCATATAACATCAAATTTAGGAAATACAGCTTGAATTGCCCAGAATATGATCTGCTCAAAACACAGATCTAATTGTTGAAGTCAATAGTAGAAGCGCTGAGCTGCAACAGCTACACAATAAAACACTAATTTTTATGTTGAAACTTAAAAACGAACTCACAAGCATCACATTGAGCTAATATCCACTTACTGTAAGCTGGTATAAGCAAAATGTTCATCATCAAATATCACATGGTAGATATATTTAACTTGGAAATCTGCAATTACCTTAGCCATAAAAAACTCTTACTTTTTCTCTCTCACTCACTATGCCACATTCCATATTTAACAAACAGGTTCATAACACAACAAATGAACTCCTCCTTTACTACCTACTGATTTCCTTCTACAGCAACAAAATGTACAAGTATTGAATGAGATGAAATCCTTCTGGAAAAATACTATACCGTGTATTCAATCCTACTTCATAAAACAGAAGACAGCCAAAATCTTTGTGTTCTTTTACATTTTTTTTAGTAGATATTAAATAGATTTTTTTTAAAAAACAATCAGGATAAAAAAAAAGAAAGAAAAAAAGAAAAACAGAGCTTTCTTCAGGTTGACCTACAGCAACTCCGAAGTCAGCTGTCAGCTGGGCTACAACCTTTAAACCTTCCTACCTTTCTACCTGCAGCACCAAAACCTATCACGAAAAGCTGTGTATAATGCTTTGCAGTAGCAAAACATCTTTTGTAAGCATCACAAGACGATTTCTGCCTTTTTATGCTTTTGGCAAGTTCCATGTCAAATTTCTAGTTTCCACAACAAAAGGAAACTAATTTCCACAAAGAAAGTACTAAAAAATGATAAAATACTTCAAAAAATATTATTTTCTGAAATATTGAAAAAAATATTTCCTTTAACAAAATTTTCTGAAACACCTGAATCCAGTTTCTCTTAGAAAGCCCAGGCAATTGAAAATTGAAAGATCCAAAAACCGAGGAACTAGAAAGCTATAAGCAAGGGAAAGGAGGGGAAAAAAAAAAAAAAGGCACCACAGTGTTTCTTCTGTGAAAAATATTAGCACAGGTGGCCCTTCCTGAGCCAGCTATAAGAGAGAAAGGTGAATTATATAGAGTGATCCAAACTGCTTATGAGCTGGGCTCTTCCGATCATGCACCAGTACAGCCAAATGCAAGATCAGACATCCAGGAAAACAGAATAGAGGTCACATTTACAGGAAGGAGAACTGAATCCTGGAAGTCTGTGACTCTGAAAAGAATAATGGATCATATTGGATAACCAGCTTAGCCTGAGCTCACAGCCTGCTTCTGAGGCAGAGTCCTTGGATATTTATGTACGGATGCATCAAGTAGAAATAAAAATGTGCACATCTGAGAGATGCTACTGGATTATCCAACATTTATGACTTAATCAGCACAAAAAGATATTAAAAACAGAGAAATGGTCAGAAAAGGGTCACAAAAAATAAGAGGTCAAGAAATACCTTTATAATGAGAATTCAGAACTTATTTCATCAGGAAAATACTTACACTGTGGCCTGTAAGTAACTATAGGAAAAGACAGAGAGCCTGCTAAGTGAGTGGGTAAACAAACTAAAGCTAATGCCTGAAACCTAAAACCACTCAAATTTCTTTAGAGAAGATACATTATTTTCAAGCTGGAGTTACAAATTACTGAAAAATCTGTGGGCCAACACAATCAGTATTTCATCACCTGAAGTCTTCAAAGTGATATTAGACATATTTCTATCTAGTACAAACAAAACTTAGGTATCTCATGCAGAAACTGCTCAGTCAGATGTTTGGTTTGTGCTTTGCACTACAGTCTCTTCATGTCTTAACCTAATTCGTAAGGAAGGCACCTAAGTGACATTTACACACAAAGATCAGATCTTGATTCTTTCATTGTAACCATGATCTCTCAAGATTTTTTTTATTTCCTGAAACATTCAGCAGTTATACATATAGAAAACTTGATCTCACTTTTGCCTCTTTTTCCTCCATTTTCAGACAGCAAAGTATAATGTACTCACACTTCATCTTCAGGAGAAACATGCAAAAACTTTCATTTTCTAAAGTCTTTTTTTTATTTTTAAGTATTTTTAATTCCTCATTAAGCAGAATATTAATCCTGAACAGACTGAAATATATTACCACATGGTGATGTATTTAACCATGGCAGTAGTTAATACCTGATTTCCAGGAAAAAAAAAAATCACATTGCAATAACTGCTCAGACATCTTCATATATACTAGGTATGAAAAAAACTATTGTGCAAAACTGCTAAACACTACATTCTCTCTAAAGGCATGGGACTTTCTTACAGAGAGATCTTGTTAATTTCTGTAAAGAACCAAAACCAGAATATTCTTAATCTTTACCTGTTCCTGTACATCTTCAAACTCTGAACTGAGAAGCTCTATGAAGATGGGGACAGCTCCTGCTTGGATCACTATACGAGTCTGAAGGGAATTTCCCGAGGCAATGTTTGTCAGCACCCAAGCAGCTTCAAACTGGAAAATACAGAAGAAACTTTATTGGAAACATTTTGTGCCATACCAAAATTGAGGGAAAACTAAAAGTTTTTTAAAACCAGAAAGAATTGCTGGAGGGAAACCATCATATAGCTAATTATTGCAGACAAATCTGCAAACTAAGAGCCAGGAACATACAATTGGAATTCTCAATAACATGAAATCAAAATCTGCAAAAATACTCATGAAGACTAATGACAGCAATATTTAGCTGTGTACCCGCCTGATACAACGAAAAGAAAAATCATCTTCTTGTAGGACATGCTTAGCATAAAGGTTTCCAAAATTAATTGATTTAATATAGGAGAAGGCATGGGCTGAAATAAAGACAAAAAAATCACAATGTTAAATTGAAAAACTAAAGAACTAGAAGCAAAGAGTTCAAAGGCATGGGTTAAGACCAACTTGCAACATACTCACCTTCCTGTAATTTTACTTTCTCTGAACCTGTAATTTTACTTTCTCTGACATTAGTATCTAGCTTCCTGACACAGTATTAACAGGTTTACTAGCCATCTTCCAGCCGCTTGCTTGTATTTTAGAGCTTAATTTTAGTTTCCTAGTGGGTGCCAGTACAGTGAACTATTCAGAACACAGACTTTCACAGTCTCTCCAGTCATATACCCATAATGGAAAGAAAGGGAGAAAAAAAAAAAAAAAAGAACCTATATACACATAGATAAATCAAATTTAAGATCAAGTTGCCTGGGTACTTCCCCTTATCAAAATCCATACTTGATATTTTAACTTTCTATGAATTTAGTTCTGGTATGAGCTAATCACGAGCCCTTTCTACCTTTTTGCTGAAAAAGTTTCATTAAACTGAGCTCTTTCCAGTGTCTAACTAGACCCCCAGGAAATCAGATGATGCCCTCATTAGAGCACCATTTAAATCTCAGATGGAAAAAAGTTACAGAATGGTTGGTTAGCCAAAAGTCCATTTTTTACTAGGAATTCCATCGATAACACAGAAGGAGTATGGAGAATAAAGTCACAAAGTTTCACTGTCACTAACACAGGCGAATTTCCACATTCAACTCCTCGTACTGCAGCTGGCGTATGTGGACAGAAAAAATCCTTCAAATGAATTGAAAATCCCCTCCTCTTGCTCCCAGGAAAGATCTGGATGGAAGGCCCAAAGTCTGCATGCATGTGGTGAAGAGCACCCTTGGAAACAAGGCCCACTCCCACCTCACCCCCAGAGAAGGGTACGGTGAGGCTAAGAGAAGCTCCTCACTCTGATCACAGCAAAAAGCTCTACCTGAAGTGCCAAACCAGGACACATACTTGATAAGATGAAAGTTATTTAGTGGGAACGGACTATCAAGGGCAAGTTAGCACAATAAAGAAAATTAACAATTTGGAATGGACTATCAATAACAATGTAGCCTGGTTTATACTTTCACTGCTTCCTTACAAATTATTTAGGACAAGTTTATAAAGGGATTCAACTTTTCTGATAAACAGGTTGTTTAACGTTCCATGGAGTGGCTCCTCCTCCTAGTTACATACCATAGGTTTCTCAATAGTTACTTAAAGACCTTTGAAATTCTGCTGGTCTCAGTTGAAAACTAATTCCTATAAATGATGCATTTTTCCTCTATAACACAAGGGGAAAAAAAAAACACACTTGCATTAGCTCCACCCATCAAAAGTTGGACTTTATAAAGCACTAAAACTCTAGGCCTTGTGCATTTTTGATAGAGCATTGATTCTAACTTACATATTGTACTACAAAAGTTGTCAGCTCTTGACATTCTTCTATCATTACAAAATTTCCTTCCAATTCAGCATTTTCTACTAGTCCAGAAAAAAGATTATTGACCAGAAAAAGCAAGAGCTAGAAATCATCTGATTAGTTCCAAGAAGTCAAAACAAACACAAATTAACCACCATTGTAGCAAACACAATGAAGTTTTAAAATACAAGCAAAAAAAAGTTTCACAGTTTCTACCTTTACCATTACAGGTATTACCCAAGTTACAACTCTAAACTTTTTAGATTTTAAGTTTGTAATTTGTCTTAACTCCAAAGATTTACAGCTGTCTTCATTTGTTACAAAAAAGACAAACAGTACATTTTAGTTTAACACCTTACATCTTGAAGCCCACATTTCAAACATTTTGTCACATGAGAAGGTTTAAAGACTCCGTTACACAATATAACTCATCATTCTCTCTCCTATTCCCATCAGAGGCCTAGAAATGGAACTGCTAGAAATCCTGAAAATAAAATAGTTTTGTTAATGTTGATAAGAAAAACAGGGGGAGTACAACTTAGCAAAAACTGATACTTTCTACCTAAATTGCATCATCAATTTTCCTTACAATATAGAAAGATAAATAGATTTATATTTGTATACCTGTAATGTACAGTTTTCTTTTCGTTTGAGGAACTCCACAAACCTGGCCACAACCCCTGGTGTGCTTATGACTTCGTCTATTGGGGGATTTGGTTCTATTCAAAATAAAACACAAAGTTAGATGCTTCAATTTCTTTGCAGGGTCTTCACTCCTAGCAAAATCAAAGCATAAGACAGAGCCCTTCTACATTTTTCTCCAAGTAGTTTCAGCACTTACCTTTGGAGAGAAGCTTTCGAAATTTCTGGGTGGCTGAAAGCTGCTGTTCTGGGCTATTGGAAAAAATCATCTCGATCATATCAGAGGTGATGACAGCACTCTAGGATTTGTGTAGGCAAGACAGAGAAACAAAGAGAGGGAAAGGGGGACAAGAAAATTTTGGATTAATGGGACAAGGTTACGAAATATGCTAAGTTACAATAAAAAGTTTCTCTCTTATTGAGAAAAAATAGTCTCGGCAATAATGATAAAATAACCATGCAATGGAAGACATATAAGCATTACACATTATTAGGTGAAATCTTTCTTCTCTGGAAGAGAGGAAGTCTTTTCCTTGCTGGAAATTTTACTGGATCCACGCTAATTTTTTTTTTTTTTTTTTAATTTTTGTTGGGTGTGAGGTGGAAGGGAGGAGGGGGAAGGGGAAGAATAAGCAATTTCAAATAGTTCCAAATTCTCTCCCTTTTCTTCTCTCTCCTCCAAAAAGCAACTATATAAATGTCAGTTTTAACAAAAGATAATATTAAAATAACAATTGCTGTTATGCAAGAACATTTCTGGCTATGCCATTATTTAGATTTTTTGCAACATGTACTTTTTGAGTCATTCTATAACACCAAAATGCACAGGAACTCTCATTTTTAGAAGGCCTGATAAACCTCATAACAGACATCACAAATATACCACAGCATTAAGTTTTCCAAGACACTGATTGTATTCCCACCAACAAGGCTAAGTTAAATCAGTAACCTTTCTTATGCCAGGCATGACATTTTGTTTATCACGTGTATATCCACGGAAAGAGAAGCACAAAGACAGCTGGATATTTTTCTTTCACTGCATGATTTTCTGATTCAAAACCAAGAGAAAGTTACAGTAGCAAAAATACTTGATCTTAGTCTGTATTTGTGATCCCAGCAAAAGAACATAAAGAGTTTTGCAGCTAGGAGGGAACGAAAAAATGCAATATTTCCTAAAACTTTCAGGTCCAACTGTTAAGACCCTGAAATTAATGCTATTAAAAATAGAAGTTCATATAATGCTAGTACGTATCCCAAATACATAGGCCTCCTTCCTTTTACTATTAGCAGGTATTTTTGAATTGTCTGATGTTGAAACACTAGTTTGAAGAGTAAAACAATATGTTCCATTATGGATCTATCACAGTTCTGTGTCTCAGTAATTTTCAAGGCTAGTCTAATCACCAACAGACCAAACTAAAACCAGCCTCATTTCTGTTACAACATCATTTAAATATTCTGAAAATAGATGCAAGAGTGAAGATTAACAGAGACTCATTAGGACTCGTTGAGGACTGCATTTTTTTCATCCTCTTTTGAATCCCCTACCGTTTTTCTTTCCAGGGATAAGACTGTGGTAAAGAAAAGAGAAAAGGCAGAAAAAAAACCTAACTTCTACTAACATAAGTTTTTTTCTGTAGCATGAAGTTCCAGTTTGGAATACAGTTCAAAGACACATGCAGATAGCTAAGCAGCTCTAGCTATGTTTCCAACATTCTACTTTAAAATTGTACCATTTAAAAGTTACATAACAGAGATTTCGATCCAGCCCCTTTTTACTTTGCAAAATGCAAAAGCACACCGCATACTCTGCATTTGCATTTTTCAAGCACTACAAGCTTTAGAAAAAAAAGAAAAAAAATCATCTAGGACAGTCAATATCAGACCAAGAAGTAATCAGGGTGATTGTAAAAATGATATTTTAACTTAGTAACTTAGTTTTCTTGAAAGGATATACACTCCTTGAGCAACCAGTCTGTTCCTAACATTTCTCTCTCATGTAATCTGTTTCATGTCACTACTGCTGATAACGGTATTTAAGGGCTCTCCATAAGCTCTTTGAATGTTATTTTCCACATTCTTCTGGAATGGCATTCCTCTTAAAGCTGCTGCATGATAGGGGTGCTCAGTTTAAAAAAAAAAAAAAACACATCTTTCAACACTTACAGAAGTCATCTCCATATTGTTCATCTGAGCCTCATGGAAGCCACCATCTGACATTACTTCCTCCTCTGCTTCTTCCTCCGCTGTTGCAACATTTCGGCGTTTAAACAACTAAAGAGAAAAAAATAATAAAAGCGGTTCCAAACTGACAGTCTATATATACACAACATGTCATGTTAGGCTGCAATAAAAATGACATATAGTTATCATCTAAAGGAAGAAGTATGTTGGCACTGGGTTTCCTTAGGACTCGTAAATCAATTAAACAGACACAACAGAAAAGAACAGTTTCCCCAAATTTCTGAAAAATCCTCACTGATAACTCCTTTTACTTCTTCACTGTACCGCTTCACCTCCACCTTCTAGAGGATTGCTTTCTTGTCCTCTTTCACAAAGACCAGAAGAGGATGATGAGGTTCAAACACCTGAAAAAATGCTATGCATAACAGATTTCTGTGAAACAGCTGCTGCAATTGTGGTCACTAAGATACTGCAGGGAACAGACTTCTTTAGAGAACGATCACTTAGGACTGTGGAAATGATATTGGAATGAGGGGAATCTGGTTGCTGCTCAAGCAAAGGAGGTGGCCATTTTGAGATGTCTTTTGGGAAGAGCTAGAGAGGCTACAGTTGCTACTCTTTCCCATCAACCAAGCTCTCTCGCTCAAGAAGCGTCAGTAATGAAGTTGGTTTGGGGATGCTTCTCAAGCTGTTCCTGGACGAGTTCAGGCAACAAAGTTCCAGCAATGTGTCATGCCAGATTTGTAGCCTTACAGTGCACAGACAAGATAGAGACCAGATACAGACCAGCTGTCTCTAAGAGGTATCGTACAATGTGACCACCAAACTGCATAAACATTATACTAGGACACAATCCAGGTCAAAATTTACAGTTTTCAAATTATGTGAAAATATTGAGATTTTGGTGGGTGGTGGGGGACAGGTGGGCTGCATGTAGGTTTTTTTTTTTTTTTTTTTTTTTTAAGGGGGTAGGCTGAAAAGGAAAAAACAATTTTAGGACAACAAAACGCACTATATATGTAAAATAATCAGAACAGAAAGTTGCAAATGAAAACAACTCAGTCAAAGAGCAATTTTTTTTTTTTCACAGAGTTCTAACCTGCAGCTGAAATGGCGAAAGTGGCATTCTCGACAGCAGTCGACCACTAAGTCAAACACTGGCCACCCCAATAACCAAACACATAAAAGGGAAATACCTGCAGACACGTTCGGTCTGAAATGGCTGCTGTGGTAAAAGAGCAAAAGAAAGTAATTGCAGCCAGTGCCACTTCTGTTCCATTGTTAGTCCAGATAGGATTAACAATTTTCTTTAAGAAGAGGAAATACTATTACTTCTTTATTTATGCAACTTGGGTTAATCAAGTCCTGGAGAGGTCAGAGGCAAAAATAAGAGATTTCTAAAGTGACCCATAGTTTTTCTAATTTAATAGCAGCTTTACAGATAACATCAGTGATGTTCTATGGTATCAGTGATCTAAGAATACCACCTGCTGTACCTGATCAAAATCAATAAGATGTGCTGTAAAGCACTCTTGAAACTCTCCCCAGACTACAGATTTTTCTTCAAAGCATCTGGCACTGACACTGTGAATGACATAATAAATTTCACTGAAGACTTAACCTACCATTCTAAATTGAAACCCTACTATCTTTGCTTGAAATTCAGAAACCAGAACATAGGTGAAAAACATTCACCGTAACTTTACTCTGATTTGAATGAAACCTGTAAGGTTTCCTATGAACAGAACTAAGAACAGATGGAACGACTCCCCAAATCCACCTCTTCTTAATCAGAAGATGGTTTTCATCACCTCTTATCATTGTTGCTGTTTCTCCATTTAACTCTGGCACTTGTCATTTTGCAATTTGGAGTATTAGCTACCACTAAGACAAGAATAGCCAAGGGAGGCTTTGTTTCCAACTACTTTTTCTCAATCATCATGCCATGCAATGTATATTAAATCCACTATTCAAAGTATTAGCCCTGTGGATATATGGGCCTATAGGTAGACAGAGCATAAACTTCTGTGAATTCATAAATGAAGTGGAACTCTGAGAAAGAAAGCTGCGAATAATCAGGTCAGCAATCTATTTCTTCCCTCAAGGAAATATTTCCTACAACCTATAAGGACTTGGTTAGACCCCTTCTTCCTCCTACTCCAGCTGCAAAGTTTCCTATTGTTCCATCTTAGCTTTTTACTCTCTAAAAAGAGATTAAAGCCATCACAATTCAACAGAATGGAAGAGGTTCAATCACCATCAAGGCAAGGTTAGCCAATTTAGTTCTAGTTATCTTCACTGTCAAGCTGCTCCAGCTAATCTTACACTTGAGTGAATGAGAGGCACTCAGTAAGTTTGTACCATCTGCAGAAGAGACAGTAAAAACTGCAAATGACTTCTCTTCCTGACTGCGCATGAATTAGGCAGGGCACAAACAATTAAGAATGAGCTTTTCTGAGAGTCAGAAAAAGAGCTAAAGATATATTTTTGCAAGATGAATCCCATTTGAGGACTAACTGCAGTTATCACAGCTGTATTATAATACCTGTTCCTCTCTCTTCTGCTTCCGCAGCTGAAGACCCTCTTCCTCCCGCCTGCGACGCATTTCGTCGGGGTTTAGAGATTTGTTCTTGTAGCTCTTCAAGCGGAAGTTCTCTTTTCCTGAGGTCGTCATGATTCCTTTAAAGTGCAATTAAAAAGAGAAAATGTCAAAATACAATCACTCAGCAACGCATCATTTTATGTTGTGTTTGCGTCTCTTAATCCCTGGTAGGCATGCACCTCCAGTCACTGTCCTTTTACATCCTACCACCTAATTTCTAGCAACTTAGAAGGTATAAAGTAGAACTTTAGAGAGCTGAACTGTCACTTCAGAGAGTCAGCTTCTCATGTTAGAACACCAAACTTATTTTTTGTGGCGGCAAGGTATGAATAAGTTACATAATTTTTTTTCAGAAAGAACTGAGATGTATATGGTAGAGGATCCTATAGTAGAAATAGACCCAGTCAAAAAGAAAGTTACACTAATAAATACCACAAGGAAAACTAAACAAACTAATTAAGCATTCCTGTCTTCACTCAGAAGTGATGTGGTTTTACTTCATTTTAGTTCATTCATAGTCTTTAGTCCATTTATTCATCCCCATGATAAGCTGCAAATCAAGTTTCTACCGCCAGTGCTACACTCTGCTACTGCTTGTATTCCTACATCACTTTTCAAAAAAGGTTAGGAACAGATTTCCGAAATGGCTCACTATTATCATGCATCTTCATACAGATATGTATTTTAGTATTGCCGTATCTGCAGCTCTATAATACAAAATTTAGGATATTATGCTATTTTTAGGATATTTTGCTATATATAAAACTACAGGGCCTTTGAAAACATCTTTCAAATATATGCTACCTGCATCAAATTCCATAAGGACAGAATCACCAGGTGAGATCCCCTGGGCACTTTTTACTTTAAAACAGAGCAACAGGCTATGAACAGCTAGGATTTTCATCTCAAAGCATACCAAATGTAATCAAGTCTATACTGACCTCTTCTTTGAATGAGCAAAGAGTTTTAAGGGATTAGAAAAAAAGGATACTGAAACGTGTTTCTCATTAGAGCCTCTTTGTAATTTGCTGATACCAAAAAACAATGTAGACATATTTCAGGTTTCATCTCAAGTTAAAACTTGGCCACCAGAACATGTTTTAAAACCGTTAAGGCTCAAAAAACTATCACATTTAAGCTCAGTTGCATATTGCACCGAGTACAGCACAATCAGGTGAGCATATAGGTAAGTAATTTCACACCTAATTATGTTCAAAAGGCTCTTCCTAAAAAGCTTTCTTTTTAAATAAAAATTCTACAAAAAAATCCTCTGGAAGCTCCAGAATTTTCCTACATAACCTAAAAAATATTTTCTCTATGTATTTAGGTGCCTGAGCTTTAATTTTTCATGTTTCTTGCAATATACTTGAAGTTAATGCTTGGACCTAACATTTTCTTTCCATTTTAGTTTATAAATGACTATAACCTGGATATTAGAAGAAAGAACTATTTGGAAAAGCCCTGGATTTTATCAGTAAAAACTTTCTAAAATAAATACTGAATATATTCTAGAGGTAAGAAAAGTGAACTCCAGACAGAGTTCAAACAGAAACTGAGGTAAAAATGTATGTCTAACAGGAAAACGTTTTCTTTTTGTAAGCTTTCTTTAAATCAGGCAAATGAAGTTTATAAGGTTGCTCAGCAGTTGAATAAAGCTGATATTAAATGGTAGTCACTTTGGCAGCTGTATTTTTATAATATAAGATTTATCTTTATTTGGTGTTAGACACTTTACAAGCTTTAGGTGCAACTTTTGGCATGCTTATTTCTGACCTTCAAGACAGCTCACTCTGCTGATTAACCGTCTCGTCTATTTTGCAATCAGTCTGTATACACAAAAACCCTTGGAGACAGCCTACTGTGTTTTACCCAGAGCAAGGCCTTCCTAGAAATTCCTACCACCAAACAGCTGCAGAGATGAAGTTGTTTCTATTAACAGTTGAAAAATTTAGCTTCTTTCACTATTCAAATAGTTAATTAATCCCACTAATAAAGACTTCAAAAAATACTTCATAATAGTCTATCACTGGAAGTAAATAAAATCAACACATATCCATTTTATACATCTTTCTCTCTAAACCAGGGGTCCTCAAACTACGGCCCGCGGGCCGGATATGGCCCCCCAGGGTCCTCAACCCGGCCCGCCGGTATTTACAGAACCGCCCCCTGCCGGGGGTTGGGGGGAAAACCAAGCAGCCGCAGACGACCTCCTGCCACTTAATCCGCGCGCCGGCCTCCACAACCCGCAAGCACCCGCCGGGACTGGGCTGAAACCAGCGCCTCGTCCTCGACCTGCCTCCCCAGGGGGCGCCTCTCGGCTACAAACCGCGCCGCCGCCGCCCCGTCCGCCTCCTCCTCCTCCTGCTCCTCCTCTGCCATGCGCGGCAGGCGAGAGGCGCGGGCATCTCCTCTGCCGGGCAAGCTCAGTCGGCAGCCTCTGGACTGCGAGGTCCAGCCAACTCGGGCGAATCGCCAGAGCCCCGGCCTGGCAAAGCTCCTTCGGTCCCTTCTGGCGACCCTTTCCGGACTGCGCAGCCAGGCTGAGGAGGGGGGCGGCGGCATCAGCGAGGTGGGCGGCTCCCCCGTCTCTCCCTCCCTCCCTCCCTCCCTCCAGCTCCCAGGCAGGACAAGCAAGCCAGCACCAGTGGGAAGCGCGCGCACCATCATGTCAAAAAAAAAAAAAAAATTGACTCCGAGTGCAGGGTATACCAAGAAAAGTGGACTTCTGGTTATTTTTTCACGGAGTACAAAGAAAGAGCTGTTTGTCTGATATGCCAGAATTCAGTGTCTGTGTTCAAGGAACACAATTTGCGTCGACACTACAAAACTCAACATAAATAAGATTCTTTGGTCGGACAAGTGAGAAAAAATATTAAGACTGAAACATGGATTGACAACTCAGCAAAATACTTCTGTGAAGCAAAAGCAGCTCAATATATCATCACTTCCAGCAAGCTATCAAGTTGCCAAGCTCATAGCGTGCACTTGCAGAGCATTCATAGAGGGAGAATTTGTTAAAGAATGCCTTCTTTCTGTTGCCAAAGAGATGTGTCCAGAGTAGGCGCATTTATTTAGTACAGTGAGGACGAAGGATTGAAGAAATGGGGGAAAAATTGAATCTGCAGTTGCAAAACTCCTCACAAAAACTTTGCTATTTCTCATTGGCACTCGACGAAAGCAAGGATGTTTGTGATTCTGCACAACTTCTAATTTTCATTCGTGGGACAAATGATTCTTTCGAAGTCACAGAGGAGCTTGCTGCACTGAAAAGCATCAAAGGAACAACTACAGGAGAGGATATCTATGAGAAAGTTTGCCAAACTATGAATGATTTGGAGCTGGACTGGGGTAAACTATTCAGTGTGACAACTGATGGTGCTCCTAGCATGATGGGGTCCATGAAAGGAGTGGTTGCACGCACTAACAACGAGATGGACAAACGCAACCATTCACATCCAATAGCCATACACTGCATCATCCACCAACAAGCACTGTGTTGTAAATCACTGAAGCTGGACTCTGTCGTGAAAATTGTAGTTTCTTGTGTTAACTTCATTAGAGCTCATGCACTAAACCACAGACAGTTTCAGGAATTTCTGTCTGAGCTAAATGTTGCCTATGAAGACATTCTGTACCACACAGAAGACTGTTGGCTGAGTCAAGGGAAAGTTTTGAAATGATTTTATGACTTACTTCCACAGGTTTATGATTTTATGCTTTCTAAAAACAAAGAAGTACCAGAGCTCAAAGATGCAGAATGGAAATGGCACCTTGTGCTTCTGACAGATGTAACAGAGCTACTCAACAATTTCAACGTCAAGCTTCAAGGAAAGGGGAAGCTCATCTGTGATATGTATTCGCATGTGAAAGCATTTCAAGTCCAATTAGACCTGCTCATTAACCAAGTAAAGGAGGAAAACTGCCATCTCCCCACAACTCAAAAACCTGTCTGCAGAAAAACCAGCAGTTGCATTCCCAAACAAAACATGTATAGATGTACTAGAAATGTTGCAAAAGGAGTTTCAAATTAGATTTAAAGAGCTTCATCTCCATGAACAGGACATACAGCTTTTCCGGAACCCATTTTCTGTTGACATTGAAACTGTTGATCCGATTTACCAAATGGAATTGGCCAAGCTACAGACTTGTGACTCGCTGGAAGATGCATTCAAATCAAGCAGCCTTACTAATTTCTATGCACCTCTCCCCTCAGAGACATATCATAATCTCAGGAACCATGCACTCGAAATTGCAAGCATCTTCGGCAGCACCTATGTCTGTGAGCAGACTTTTTCCCAAATGAAACACCTGAAACCTCCAATCAGATCCAGACTGATGAACACTTGCATCACTTGCTACGACTAGCAGTGACAAACATGGAACCTAACATTGACCATCTTATCAGCCAAAAGCAGGCCCATAGTTCACATTGAAATATTATTGGTTTTTGTTGATTACAATTGTTCTTCATTTTAAATATCACATTCTTTTTCCTGTTTTTGTGCACTACTACAAATAAAATATGTGCAGTGTGCATAGGAATTCGTTCATTTTTTTCCAAGCTATAGTCCGGCCCCAGACAAGTGTCTGAGGGACAGTGAACCAGCCCCCTGTTTAAAAAGTTTTGAGGACCCCTGACCTAAACCGTATAATCTCAAATTATTTCTTAAAAGCAGCTTTCGTAATATCCTCAGTACCTCCCCAAATCAAATCTAAAACAGCACCTTTCTTACTGCTTCTTTGATGGTAAGGAATTCTATGACCACACATGACCATATTTTATCTAGCCCACATCTACCAATAACATCACTAGAGCTATTCAGTGTGACAACACAAATTATTTCTTTATCATTGAGAATAAAATAATCTTACGTTAGTTGATTTGGTATTCATAATTGCTTTGCATAAATCTTTTTTTCCTGCTTTTCAGGATGTAGTTTTTTCCCTAGAACAAATCAAAGGGGCATAACAACTTCAAACTGCCCTTCCACTTACCTTATGCCAATTTATTGTGGCTTATCTGGTAACAATCACCTTGAATTCACCCACAATCATTTCCAGAGCAAATACCAAGCCCCAGATTTTTTTTTTCCCCTGAAAATCATGCCACTTCTGGTAAAAATCTATGGTGGTTGTCGCTGAAATGTTCTACCAATCTTTTCTTTCCTAAAGATAACATAATATTTTCAGCTTTTTGGATAGTCTCTTCTCTAGTTAAAAATCTCAGGTGATCTAATAAATTTTCACGGTATACTCTTTTTATGCAGCACAACCCAAACCTCATATGACACTCTCTCCCTCAATCTGGTAATCCTGAAATAAAATACTTATTAAACTGAAAAACAGCATCCATTCTTGATTGTCTACATTTACTGAAGCAGTGAAGATCCCCCAAGTTTTAACTAAGACAGGTCCCCTATCCAAAACTGAAGATGGTCTATGCTCAGATTTTTTGAAAAATAAGAAAAGCACTGCACATCTGAAGTGCTCAGTGTGTATTGCTTGATTCCCAAGTTAAAAAAAAAAAAAAAAAAAATCAGAGACAGTGTGAAATGCAGAGTCACTTACCTTAATGCCCTACCTTTCCAAGCTATCATTTAGATCAGGATAAAAATGAACTCTGACTTCTTAAGTCAGGGATCACTACCTTTAAAGTTTAAGGACTTTGCTAGAAGAAATGGCATGTGACTAATACTCTCGTTCATTATACAAATCAGAAGTATACAGACGTAAAAATACAGGCCTCAAAATCGAGAATTACAAAATAGCATTTCCAACCCAAAAAGATGACTGAAAATAAGACTACTAAACATACTGCTGATACCAAAGATAGTAAGAGTCCACACATTTTCTTCTTTGAAATTAGGAGTGGAAATAGAAAACAACGTATTGCAGCTGTAAAACTGTACAAGGAATTCTATCTTCTAATTCAAACTGGAAAAGAAAGACTTGAAAAGGAAGGTGGACAAAAATACTGAAGAGAAACATTTTAAGTTCATTATCAAAAGAAGCTACCTTGAAGATCCATATTCTAAGACACTACGCGTCTACGGTTCGTAAGTAACAGCTGTTAGAAAGAAAGGATTCACTGAAGGTCTGGTTGTGAGGTCTATTTTACTGTCCCAGTGCTCACTCTCTTCTTCAGACTGCCTCTAAAGAGACAGTGAAAGACAGAATAGACACTCTCAATCCTGAAAGAGCAACCTGTACCGGAAATGACACTATAAAAACAGCTCTCCAAAAGGTATGAAAAGCAGCTCATTTTTTTCTTGAATAATTTGAATTTCTTGAATAATAAGAATATGAAAGAAAGATAAGAAAAATAAGAAATGTTTCAACCATGCTACAAAACCTTTAACTCTAGAGATCTTTCTTTATAGCTTGACTCTGCCTTAGAACTTTAGACCCTCTGGAGAATTAAAGCTTCCTTATATCCTGGTTCTCAGCATCATGTCAAACCCCTACAGCACAGACAGATATTCTACCAATTCATTGGTCTCCAGCAACAGGCTATGCCATCTTCTGATGCTCTTAATAAGACTGAAAAACCTGCCCCAATTTAAATAACTGTACTCTGAAAACTGCACTTGATCCTTTATTACTCTGACCAAAGGTAACAGTTCAGGATGCTAATGGTTTTTATACCTTGTGGCAGCAGACTCTCAACTTTCTTGGAAGTGACAGACAACTAAAGGTCTTGATAATAATACTGATGAATACACATTGTACACTGACAAAAATATTATCTAGACATTAACTCTATTTCCCCAGAAAATCTCTAACAGTATTTTCCATCATCCAGAGGGACCAGAAAATATCCACTAAGTCTCTACACTTTTTACAATGTAAATCTGAGTAAAAAGAAAATGCATAAAATCAGCAAACTGATGAATCTCTTCATTGTCACCTCCTGTTCACTGAAAACCTGACTCATCAAGCCAAACATTTTAGTGACACTGAGTCTGCTTCTTTTGCAAAAATATTGGACAAAGCATAATGGATCCCTGAGGTCAATGGGAGTTCAGCAGGAATCAGGCCGGAGTGCTCATCAGCAGAAGCACCATTATTACTTGAGGACAGGGTTATTTTTTGCTGTTTTCAAAGACTACTACACATCACAAGCTGTGAAAGAGTCTTAAGAAAGTATGCTTACCTAAGTTACCAAAAGGTATTGCTCAAGCAGCATACAGCCAATTGCTATCACTTCAGCTTAATCTTCTCTACCTATAAAAACTGAACTGCAAAATATTTGTCTCAAGCACTGTAAAATACTAACAATAGCACTAAAAGTATGTTTTCCTGATGTTATTCCAAAATGTAGCACTAAAGAATTATGTGAATTTCATTTTCTGTGGCTTTGGGAAGCAGCAAGGGCAGACACCAGTGCTACACACTGGAAAGAACGGCAAGTTTCAATCTACATAGAATAACAACAATAACATTCTCTTTATGATAGTTATGACAACAGTACCACAGAAGAATGATGGAGATGGAACAGAATAAACACCTTCTGTCATCCAAGAAGCCAAAAATGATTTCAAATTTAACATAATCTTATCAGCTAAACATGGACAGAATATACAGCCTTGAAAGAGTTGAGCTTCTTAGCAATCTTTTCTGAAAAAAAGAGGAGTAGCAAGATCTTTATGGAATTGCTGTTCATTCATCTATCCTACAAGCCTACTTTTCTCTAGAAGCACTTTTTTTTTTTCTCCTTTCCATGCCCAGTAGTATTAATTCACAAATGTTTCTGTTCTGGCAGATTTATGAACTTTTGAAATCATAAGGCAAGTTAATCTTACAAACTCGGAGTGCTCTACTTCTTTGAGCATTTGACAAGTTGGACTGCAGCCTGCCCAAACTGAGGACAATTTAAAGCTGGTGATAATATACAGCCTGAAAAGATGTATTATTTTGCACAATATAGGGCTTGAAAATACAGATAAATTGGAAAGCTTAGTGTTAACTTTTTCTAATATGAAAGACATGCTCAGACACAAACAAAACAAAACAGGAAAAAAAAAAAAAAGGAGAAATGAAAACAATGCTAAGGAACCTTGCTCTCAGTTCCAGCCAACAGGGATGTCTCCTTTCAATAATATGATCTCCTGCTCTTCCACAGAAAGAAGGGGGAAAAAAGTATTGCATTACAGAAAATTTGGTATTAAAAAAAAAAAGTATTTTTGCAAAACTGCCGACTGACTAATCCCGAGAAATCAGTTGAGTACACTACCAGGTGATACTCAGAAAGACTTTCTCTGCTTACAAGGAACAGTTTCTTCTTTAGTCAAAGTCAGACCAAAACCATCACGCCAAATCCCTGAACTGCCTTTAAGACACTAAAAAGTAGTTGCCTTAAACAGCAGCACAGCAGGCAAGCCAAATCAGTTGTAAATGTCCCAAGAATCATATAACTGGTCACCTAAGTGTATCTGTAAAAGTTTAAGGATAAAGTTTCATTTGAGAATACTCCCACACACACTGCTTAGACAATTAAGTAATGAATTTTCAAGGGTTTATTGGAAAAGTTTTATTAAAGAAAAAAGAATCAATAAAAGATTAACTCAGTATATCTAGTATCTCACTATATATTTACCATCACCAAGTTCTCTGAGATGTTTTGAGTTTCATTTTAATGGCCTTTTTCCCCCTCACTTAAGAAGGTAGCAAATACAGTTTTCAAAGCCCCAGATTTTCTTTTTAATTTAAGAGGGAAAAAAAAAAAAAAAACAAGTTTCAAAGACAACGTATTAACTGAGCCTGTCTCTAAGTCAGAAACACACTATTCCCTTATCATGCTCACAATCATGAAATTATTTTTTCTGCACTTGAACAGACTACTACAACCCCATATGCCATAATCTTCCTGAAAGCAAAAAGATCCCGTGAATCAAAACAAAGCAGCTGGCAATGGACAATTGCCGACCATATACTATTATATCACACACACACACACACACAAAAGTACATTAATTTGTATAAAACAAGAGAAGCAATTATTTCTGTGTGCCAAACTAAAATGTAATTTCCTTTCATTTTAAAACAGAGATTTATTCTGATTTTAATTAAGAATGCAGCACATCGTATGAAGCCTTACAGAACTAGTTGAAACACAATATATTTTCTGTAAGATAATATTTAAGAGGAGGACTGTTTGAAAAACGGCCATATACATCACTGAATAGTCACGGCTAAAGTATCATTCTAACATTTCTAATAGCCTAACATGAACTAAAACTTTCTTTGCAAGAGAACATCAGAGGATCTTTAAGCATTTAATAATGAAAATGAGATTCTTTCTAAACACACAATATGTTAAAAATAAGCTAATTCATTAATAAAGTTAGTTCTGTAATTTCAAAAAACTTTTATTCAGAATTGCAAATGTCAGTGGATACTGGAACCAAATATATCCCATGCCTTCCTGGATGACAAATTTGCACTCAACCAAAACACTGGTTGCAGCAAATCAAAATTAAGAAAGATGCAGAATGTGCCAAAACTCTTCCAGGTAATTGGGGAGCAATAATAAAAACATAAAACAACAGAAAGTCAAAATTCTACAGAAAGCATACTACTTTTGTACATCAACAACAGAGTTGCAGAAGATTGATATATCAGCCATACCAAGCATTAAACCAAAACTCTGACTTTAACTCTGAGAGTTTTAAAGCTCTCCATGATGCTCACTTTACTTCCCTTGTCTCATCCACACCTAGCATCGCTCCTACCTCCAGTATCACTCAAATCCAACAAACACCACATTCAGAAAGACTCTCCTTTACTTCTGTGCTGTTTCTCACAATAGTGGAAACATAAACACAACATAACTTTAGGTAGCTAAACAAGTGATCGCATGGAAGTTACAAAAGGTTCTTGCATCTTTTACAAAACAGTTTTATCCTTTCTTAGACCAGCAGAAATTATAAGAATTTAATCATCAACACCAAATTACCATCAGATAGCTCAGACTGTCTGTCTGCCAAAGTCGCGTCTTGGTATAGCAACAGGCATGTTGCAAGTGTAACCTTAGCACCAGATTTTCTAGGCTTACAATGGTTTTTTGGAGATCATAACATATAATTACAGGTTGCTTAATTCTAAAAATCAGCCTATCGCTCATTTATAATCTAAACTTTACACCCATGTTGTAAAAAAGAAGTATATATATATTTGTGTGACAAACTCCAATTAGATTCTCAGAAAACATATAAATACGCCTGCAGAACCTGACAAGTGGTCTGAACTATCAAAAAATAGAAGTGAAATTAACCACTGCAGAATGACACAATCATAAGTAAACTTTTAGCAAGCTAAATCTTAACTCTTAGCATATACTCTTAGCATATACTCTCAAAAGTCAGTGTATATTTTATATAGATATCTACACACACAGAGAAATGTAATCCTATTTCTTTCACTTCTAATGTTTTCAGCTTTTGTCACCTCATGACACTCAGCATTCATTAGGCTTTTAAAAAGCATTCACTTTAAATTCATAATAAATTTAATTCCTGTATTACACAAATGAATAAACAGAAGTAAGCATGTTACACCCAGTACACTAATACTTCCAGTGACTTTTTCCTCCAAACTTTCTTACTACTAGCATGCTTTCTAAATCAATTCTGGTAAAAAAAATATAGTGTTTATTTCCTGCCTTTCTGTTGCATTTTTTTCATAATGAGTTATCACAGCTACACAAAGTTTAATGCATTGCAGGACATTAAGGAGGTAGCATAACATGCAGCATGATTTCCAGTTGTCCTTTCTGAAGATTTTGATTGAAGCTGTTTATTTAGCAGATTTTCACTCCACATTCCATGCTGTTTTTCCAGAGTTTCTCCAGCCTCTTGAAAAAAAAGTTCTGCCAGCATGTTGTATCCTGAAAACTCCACATTCAGTTTTGCAAATACAATACTTTGTTGACAGAGTTGGAAGGCTGCAATAGAGAAGTGTTTGGTTTTTTTGTTGTTGTTGTTTTCTTCAGAGTTGAGAAAATGAAGGCTTTCCATAAATCAGTGCCATTTATCTCTGAAATTTATATCAGGATTTTTTTCATTATTTTTTTAAACAAGGGCTTCTGTTATTCTTTAATCTCTTAATATGTGGCTAAATGCTTCCATTATCAGTTCAGCTTTCAAATTTGTTCTCTGAAAACAAAAGTGGTCTGGTCCTTCTAACTTGTTGCTCATTACTTCATCCCAAAACCTTCATTTCAACCTCTCACAAAATCCCAGCAGTTGAGCATTTCCTCTAATGTCTTTTATTTTTCTTAATTGTTTTCTTCACTTGATCACAGCGTATTAGACTTCCAACACCCCTACTCGCTTTTGCCTTTTGAAGTATTAGACTCACCTACGTGCTGCCACTTATTTCCTCACATTTCTAGCTTAAACTAGAATCCCTAGATCACATCATCTATTTTAACACCTCTATTCTATGCTTTTTCACACAGACTCTATCTCCATTTTACTGGAGGGCACATTTTGGCTCCATTAACTTCACATCCCTTGCCACAAAGTCGTATGTTGCAACCCAGCAATGCTGCCATTAGAGATGCATTTTCCTTCTTTGTTCTTAAGGATACACTAAGCTCCTCTTTGCCTCTCCAAGACTTGAAAAACACTACAGAAAAATGCCTGAGTCTCATGAAGAGACAAACAAAACAGAAGATATAAAAGCAGAAAAGGCTGCCAGATAGAGAAGGATAGTCCAAAATAAAAGACACAATTCTGTTCATTTTAGCAAATTCAGTGAGGAAGAAAAAAAAAAAAGGCGGAAAAAAAAAGAAAAAAGCACTGCACCAAAACAAGGAAGTTGGAATGCAACTATTAAACAATTTGTTTACATACACATTTATGCTTAAAAGTTCTGATAAAGAATCTTTCATAAATTGCTACGAAATCAGAGGTCTGCAATATCTTTTGTTTCATCAGTGTCTTTGGGCAGTGCTGCTGAAATGGACCTTCAAACCCCCTCCTCAAACCAGAATGAACTGGGACTTCTTCCATATCTAGCACTGAGCTAAATATACAGGACCACATAGTCAAGTCAGCCCTGAATACACCCACACAGTTTAACATCAGAAAGCACTGATGGGTGGTACACTGATGGCAAAGAAGAAACATCCTTGTACAGTGCTGAAGTTAGAGATGGGATACAATAAAGATACTGCTAAATAATACAAAAGTCTCAAAGAACAGAAAAAAACCATACTCCTCAGTCCTACATCCATCTATGTGAAAAACAATTTTGAGAAGGACTTCTTCCTTACGTGTTATCTCAAGCCTCAAGCTGCACTTCATTTTCACAGTGCCCGTGGGTACGTCTAAAGAGCAATTAACAGGCACAACTGTAGTTCAGGTAGATAAAAACTTGCTTTGAATTTGCTAGCTCATATATCAATGCAAGTGAAGCGGGGGGAGGAGGGTGGGGAGGGCAACGCAATAAATCTGTAACAAACATATCTACAAATACACCTAAGATGAGCTTGATTCACACTATTCCTCGCCATAATGTTCAGGAGTATAAAAAATAGCTTTAGAACATCTAGCTTTCAAGGATGAGGTTACAATCTCACCTCTACATAGCCCATAAGCATATATAGACTGTATAAGTCTCTTACTGACAATAAGCAGTCAGAACAGCAGATGCATCATGGGACAAAAAACTCAAGAGAAGCAGTAGTTTGAATAAAAACGGTTAACAAGACTATGAAGCACAATCAGTCAGCATCTCTCGGGAATTCAGCAGAAACAACAGTCCAGTACTTTCACAGCTCATGATAAACCTTTGCAGCTTTGGAGTTTCTGCACTAGTTAAACGCCCTCAAGAGGCAAAGTTTAAAACTATCATTGCAAAAAATATACTAATTTGAAAGATTATGAATGGGGTGGATTTTTGCTGCTTATAAGATCCTCAGAGACACAGCAATGGGAAGTCCTCATGCTCACAGATAAAGCCCAAACCTTGCAGCACAGATCGATGGGCAAAGAAAGATAACATTGCAACCGGTCTGGAATAATCTAAGACGCAAGATGATGCTTGTGAGAAGCAATAGCTCTCAGCAGAGCGACTGGGATCGCTAGGGCAAACAAAACGGGCGAGCTGAGCAGACGCACGGGGAAAGTTTCTTTGTTTCCTTCCTTCCTCCGCACGGCCCCTCCGCGCCCGCCGGGCCGCCAGAGAGGCGCTCGCCGGCGCCGCGAGCACGGGGGGCGCCCCACACCGCGCTCCCCACGGGGGTCACTTCCGCAGCCCTCCCGAGCACCCCGAGGGCCGCGGGCGGAGTACGGGCCTCGCCGCGCCTCAAGCCACGAGTGGCCCCCGCGCCCCGGCCGCTACGCGCGGCGCCGCTCGCACCACCGCCTCCAGCCCCGCCCCCGCCCGCGGGCCCCGTCCTTCCTGCCGCGCGCCCGGCCATGCCAGGCCCCGCGCACCGCCCGGCTGCGGCTCCCCGCTGCCGGCCCGGCGCGGCGCGCCCGGCGCTCGTACCTGCTGGCGGCGGCGCGGCCCTGCCCGGCGCGCCCCGCGCTCGCTCCGCGCCGCTCCTCTGCCCTCGGGCCCGGGCGTGCGAGCGCCGCTCCCTCCCTCCCTACCGCCCGAGCTGGCGCTGGAGGCCGGCGCGCATGCGCCCAGCCACGCGCGTCGCTTCCGGCTGTGCCGCAAAGCCCTCTGGGATGCAGAGCCCTTCCGGCGAACCCTCGCGCGGCAGCAGCGCCTCCCGTAGGCCGGGGGCGGCGCACCCAGGAAGACTACAGCTCCCGGCATGGATCGCGTGCCCCCGCCTTTGGTGCAGCCGCAGGGAGGGCGCGCCGCTCCCTCGTGGCGCATGCCGGGAGTCGTAATGCGGCGGCGCCGAGAGGCCGTGGCGCGGGCGCGGGGGAGGTGCCGCCACTGGGCCGGGGGGGCCGCGCGGCCGTTACCGCGACGGCGGAGCGAGGCGACGGGGTGGCCTTGGCCTACCTGAGTCCTCAGCTAGCGGCGTAAGGACGCTTCGTAAAAGGCAGCCGTGAGTCGGTGTAAAAGGGAGAAGTGTCCCCGGGCTCTCGGCAGGCTCACGCAAATGCATTAGCTCTCACGGTGAAGCCGTGGCACAGCACCCAGGCACGGTGAACCACAGCCGAGTGACAGTAATAAATACAGCAGTTGTTACCGTCTCACAAGAAGCCACAGTGACTGCTAGCAGAGCACAGTATCTGTGCACACTACATACATACCCACACATGAAAATAAAATATAGGACTTCTATACAGCATAGTGATTCTACACACAAAACTGACAAAAGAACAAAGCAGACTGGTAACGGCGTTCTCCCAAAGCACACACACCACAGAAATGAAAGGTGTTACATGTTTCTTCCAAAAATTCCCATTTCTTGCACCCTACCAGTAAATATGCAGCAGGCAGCATGGACAAACATTTGTCGCTCAGAGAGCTACGTCAAATGAAGCCAGCACAGGTAGCAGTGGCGGAAGAGATCTGCTAGTGCTCCTGCTTTTGCTGAGAGCGTGGTTCCAGACACAGCTGAGTCAACGCAAGGGTTCATTGCAGGGAAAGGGATCAGTTCCTGCTCCCTGTCGCCTCTGCTCTTCTGCTCTTTCTCCACTTCATGCGCTTATTTTCAAGTGTGAGCTGCACTAATGCAGCATGTTTTGTGATACCATATTCTAAAACACTACCACGAATGATGTCTGTTGGCAGTACAGCCCTCACCCGCAGTCTTGCGAAACACACCAGCTTGTGTTACGTGAGGCCAAGCAGGTAAATGGGCCGTGCACAGGTCAGGCTCCCTGGCCCAGAGTGGGGGTAACACTCTGGGCCAGGGAGCCCAGCAGCACACAGAAGCAGTAACAAGTGCCACGAAAGTTCAGACTTCCCAGGAACATGGAGAGCTAAATGCAGGCTGACCCCAGGTGCCCACAAAATTGAGATAGAAGGTAGCTTTGTTTCTGACAACAGCTGGTTCTGAAGCACTAAATATTTGCAGTCTTTCCAGTTAATTCAGCTGGAGGAAGTTTGCTCTTAGCCAAAAGAACCGGATTTTGGGAAGTACTGTGATTCATATAAAAGTAATATGTATTTAAATACAGTCTGAAAAGCTAATGACAGCATTAAAAACGTTCCAGGGAGTCAAGGTTGAAGAACGACCCTGAGCTCAAGTTTGGGGAGTAGAGGTGAAAGGGGTGAACAGATCGGTGATAATGTTGTGATTGGGTGAAATACAGGTTTAGACATGTGACTGCTGGCCCCCATTTTCCCTAGTGGAATGGGGTGATAAAAAATGGTATCATGATAATACAGGCCTTGCTAAAAAAGGCCATGGAACCAGGCTGTTTACCATATTTAGCACTACAAAATTACAGCGGGCACCAGCAGCTCTTGGTTGTCACCTGCTGACATTTTGTTCAACATAAAAAAAAATGAAAACACGGTTGCCTGCACTGTTTGAAACCATGCGAGTCCCTGGGGGCTTGCAGAAACCTTGGTGTGAGTTCGGGTCTCTGAGCTGCTGCCGCTGCAGGGAAAAGGTGCTCTGTCTTTATGAGGTGAAGAAAAGGAGACACATATCACAGCAGGGTCACCGAGCTGCCTGCCACCAAATGCAGTTTGGACAACCACCCACTAGGGAGAGGCAGCAACATGTCCGCACTGCATAAGGAAGGAAACAAGGGGTGCTCCACTGCCGCTCTGCTCTGGGGGCTCATGGACAGACAACAGCGAACATTGCGCAGGACTGCTTAGAAGCAGTGGCCTTTCCTGTGCTCACGGAGATCTGGCTGCCAAGGCAAAGGACACACGGGGTGTCCTACGGTGAGAGTCCATCTCAGGCACTACCTGAATGTCACCGACATTGCAGAGCACCCTTCTGTGCCCATTCACCATATATGTATCTGAAATTTTGTGATAGATCCATGTTAACCTTTAAATAAGGTTACTTACCTTGGCTGTTACTGCCAAGTTTGGCTGGGGAGGGAGGCACTGCAAAATGCACCCCTAAGACTTTCTCCCACTTTTTGACTGGACCCTTTTGCTGTGCAGTGAAGTGGCCTGAGTTACAGAGTCCCCTTGTTGAAGGCCTGGACCCCATCAGGCCAATGCTGGGTCATTTCAGCTGTCTCTCTCCCCATACCACCCCTCTCCCAGGCCCCTGTCTGCTGTGGATCAGACACATATCATTGCTTTTGCATCTGCAGCTGCAGTTCATTACTATAGGAATAGGGGACATAGCGACAACTGGAATAGCAGAAATCACAAACCAACACAGACACAAATAAAGGGACAAGCCGTAAAGCACTGGGAACCAAATCTTCCTCAGAGAGTGACAGAAAACCTGCAGAGCTCTGGAAAACATGATCTGCACCTCTAAGTACCCAGGACAGACCACACGGTTACTTTTTTCTCTGGGTATTCTCTGTTAAGTGTCACTCCAGTAGTTACAGTGTTAATAAATACAGTGGAAGAGGCTGCTCTGTAAGCTGACCTACATGGTCACATGCACTGGTTTTATTTTTAACATCCCAAACCACTTGATGTTTCTGCTTGGGCTTGCTCTGTGCCCTCCCATTCTGTCCTCTTTCTCTGCTTCCATTTATACCTTATCCATCTCACTTCAACCCAGCTGAGCAAAACGAAGTGAACAAGTGTTTGGTGCAAACACAGGGACTCTATGATTAAGGTAAGGCTTTGTAAGTGGAGTTGGAGTCTTTACTGATCGAAGCATATGTGATGGTTATTCTGTCAAGCTATGAAAATCAAAACATGCCTTCAAAATAATCTTAGTGGCTAGGATGAGGTAGAATAATTAAACAGAAGATGTCTTAAGTGACACCCTAAAACAGAGGCAGCTGTTAACTTTTGTGACGCGTTACTCTAAAAACAGAACCGCCATTATTTATTCAGTGGATTTGACATGATTTGCAACACTGTATTTGCTTTTATTTTTTTTTTTAACAAAGATGCTGACTATAAAATGTGAACTTCAGACTTGACAATAATTCAGTTGTAAATTTTCAACAAACTGGAGAAGAGTAAAAGGAGTCATACAAGCAGATACACTAAAGATCAGCGAAGAAGCAGGAGCAATCTTGTGACAAAAGTGCTAAGACTTAAAATCCAATGAGTTTTAATATGTTCAAATGCAAAATTGTCCTGAATCAAAAGATGGAGTAAGAACCAGAAGTGTTGCAGGTACTACTGTACCATTTAGCATTATTTCTGCTTAGCAGTTTTTATTTTCTTGTTTTTATGAGTTAACCATTAGCTCTGAAATTCTCTGTGCTGAGCAACTGTCTTGGGCTGATTTTTTATTTTGTTTTACTTAAAACCACTCACTTGATTATGTCAAGAAGTTTTCAGGGAAATGTGTTAATGATATTGTTACCAGGGAGTAAAATAGAACCTGAGCCCAAAGATTTAAAAAAAAAAAAACAAAACAAAACAAACAAACAAAAAAAAACAGATAAACAGATTGGGCTATTATATTTTTTCTCAAACTGCAATTAAACTAGAACTTGTTATTTTAAAGTGCTTATGGAACCTAAACCAGAACTAAACCCATTTGCCAGTTACTGGTGCAAAGTTAAGGGTTTGCTTAATAGCATACGTCTCTACCAAGGACAGCACAGGGGCCCTTCTCCCTTTGCTGCCCGGCCCCTCATGGCTCTGCGGGAGGCTCAGCACAAGACCCTTCTGTTGTGTTTGAGGCTGTGCTACGTTGCCCAGCACCATACTGCAAGCTCAGGGGGTCACTTCAGCACATGGAGTTTATTTTTCTTTATTTTTGGCCTTTGTCTAAGGAGAGAAACGACTAAGTTGTTAGCCATGCCCCACCTCAACCCTCCCCTCCTATTCCTAGAAGAGCACTAGTGCATCTGCCTGGATAAACACTGTAAACCAAGCTCCCCTGCCTCTGTATTGCATGTGTGCAGCACAGGTCTGGGGGGTGGGAGGCCATGGATGCCCCAGCCTCTCTTCAGCTCCATAATCCTGCATGCCAGATTTAGGGAGCTGAAGAAGATCTGATGTACTGTTGTGCTCTGCAAGAAAAGCAAAGCAGGGAGCAAGGGCTGAGGTCTCTGCATGACTGGCGCCCTGTACTGTGGACCCACAGTGTATCTGCCTATTTAAACCTTTTTTTTTTCAATTCTGGCTCTTTCAGTAATTCTGAATCAGTGGTTAATGCCACAAAACGGCCCTGCTTCAGTCAGCTGATGCCCAGCTAGAAAATACAGGGAATGGCTCCCTAACTGTCCCAGCATCATCTCCATCTCTCCTTGGGTTTTTCTGACGGGACAGCTATCTCACTGAAAACCTTTAGGCTCTCTGTCTTATTCCAGGAATTTGAGGTTCACCAGAAGTGTTGCCTTGCAGTTGAAGCACCCCTATGAAATCCACACCAGCTTATGCACATTCTACATCTCTGAGAAACCGTGGCTTTCACGCATGCAGCAGCAGTTCACTAAAGATCCTGAGAACATTTCACATGTAGCTTTTACACTGCCTTTCCACTCACCCCGAGTTGCAGCACTCTCGCTCTGGGACTCATTTGAAGCTAGGTTGACAAGATGACATGAGCACAGTCTGAGCAGCGACTGCAGAGCAGGAGTAACACGGAGGACAGTCAAACACTACTCCTAAGGCAAATCAAGTTGTAGCTGTCCCCGCTGCAGGGTGTAGACTAAATTGGAGGTCACTATGATACCAGATGATGGCATTCTTGGATTTGCTTTTTATTTTCAATTCATTGTATCAAAGAATAGGACTTTAGAAAATTCTCCAGAGTCATGGCCAAATGCAATATGCTACACTGCACAAAAAGAGAAGGTCTCTAGCCTAAGGAGATATCAGTGCTACTCTAGAGAATGTTTTCCTACCCAGTCTCTGCTGGGGGCTTTTTGCTGAAGGCATCCCACTGTGAGTGAAATATCAGAACCTAAGTATCTCTGAGTGTGGCATATATTTTTAATCTAAAGTATTCTATATGATTATTTTAATCTTTCCATGCTCCAGCTGTCAGATAGGAGTAATAATATCTATTTACCTCTAGTACTGCAAGGATTAATTCATTATGGATTGTGAACCACTCAGTTATTAAGATAAAAAATATCTTCAAAAAGCTTGAAAGGAAATTAGTAACTATGTACTTAAAGGTTTAGGTGTTATGCTGAAAATAAGGTAATGGCTACATAATGGGTAATAACAATTAAAAGAAATAGCAAATTCCTGCTACCTGTCCTCTATACTCCAAAATATTTGCTTTCCTTTAATTTTTTTTTTTGTCGTAACATCATACATAACTTTAAAATTTTTAGCTCCAAACTTGCCAGAGATTTTTACAAACTGTGTATGTCACTTGTCAGTCTTCAAAAGATTTTTTTTTTTATGGTCATTTATGATTATATTTCAGAGGCACTCTGTAAGCCAATTATTTGAGGTTTCTGGTAGGCCTTTCTGATGGTTCCCTAAAATGGGAGTGATCCCTCGATTCTGTAAGAATATTAGTTCTCCACATATGGCAGATAACAAACAGGAAAACAAATGTATTGTTTTGGCTCATTGACTACAGCTGAATTAAATACACACCAAAAATAAAATATATTTAATTTATAAACCATAAATCATTATCAGTGAAAAGATCTGCTCCAAACACAGACATATCGGCAGTTAGAATAGCAGCTGTATATTTTTAAACCTTGCTTTATTTGCTGTCATTGCAGTCTAAAAATAAGGATTTACCAAAGTGGACAAAATGCGGACTATAATTTATATCCTTTCATTCTGTGGTAGCTTGAAGATGATTCAAATAGACATTTCTACTGTTTTTTTTTTTTTTAAAATCCAATTATTAGAAGATATTGCAAGTTGCAGAGAAACAAGGAGTATGTAGAAATGTTTCACTATCTGGTGCATGTGTCCCATCTCTCTCTGAATTTTGTGTGTCAAACTTAGTAAGGCAAGAATTTGTAAATTATTATTGTTTTGAAAGTTGATTGTAAATTGTGCACTGATGATAATATCATTAACTAAAATGCAGAGCTAATACCAGCATGTCAGAATATGAGACACATGCAAAATACCTGGCAGAGAATGATATATATGAGAAAAAAAAAATCTTTCTTTTTGTCCTCTAGCTTAAGAGATTTAACACTAAGGAGAAAGGTATAGAAATCATTTTTCTGATAGAACAACACATTCAACTTAGAGATGAAGCAAACTAAACTAAAAATGGCAGATCCAAATAACGACTTCCCTATCTTCCCTTCCTTGTGAAGATTGATTCTGGGTCTAAATACTATGATATCATCACTTTTCATAAGAAAAACAAAGTTTTATTTACCAGTTATTTCTTTCTGAGAGTTAACTTTGCAGTGGAAAGTATTGTTCATACATTCATGTTTTTATTGCAGCGTAATGTACCCAGCCTTCTTCTGACCTTATGCAAGTCATAGCTGGGACTATTTTTAGAAATTATATTTGCAGCAGAATGCTACAAGAATGAAAGTAGCAGGGATGCTGCCAACGAGAAATATATCCATCTGTGTCTCTCACTTCCCTGAGCTGCACAGAGGTGGATCAAACTAAGCAGTCTAAAGAGGAGTAGATACCATCCTAAAGATTGTGTATTAGAGGCTGAACCTGGCTGGGGCCATCCCTGTGCAGAACCCAGTGCAGAAATCCAAAGAAGGCAAGGAACACAATAATAGATAGTTATGAAATATTACTTTTCTGTATTGCTTTCTTGAGTTTATCCCATGTGTGCAAAGAAAGTCCAAGGTACTCAAGCTTACATTTCGGAGTGTATGGTTGTCCCTGGGTTAAGGGATCACAAAGGACTTGTTCCCCCACTATGCAGGATGGAGGGCTGATTCAGTAAGATGAAATGCAGCAGATGAAATGAAGATGTGTTGAGCAATCAATGCACATCAAATTCCAACACATATGTGCAGTCTTCCGTGAGGGTGGGAAAGAGCATGAAGTGCTTTCCCCAGACATCTTTGCTTATACCGACTTCCATGGCCTGAGTGTGAAGGTATGAAAGGTGAGTCATTGAAACAGTACAACACAGTACAATAGCAGTTTTGTTATTGGGCTTCAGGAGTATTATATTTCCTTTATGTATTATGGATTTTTAAAGAGAGGTTTGGAAAAAAATATGTACATTTTGAAACCACAGAAGTACAAAGCTGTGAGAACTGAAATGCAGTCTTCCATAAGAAAACATGTAGCTTGTTTACATGATAAAGCTGCTTGAAATGTCTGAAACATTTGTGTTGGCATCCACAGCTACTTCTGTTAATCCAGTCTGTCAGTTGCAGAATGTTAAATTATGGAGCTGCCTGATGGCAGCTGAATTAGGAAACAGAGATTAGACTGGTATTGTTCATTTCCGTTCTTGTTGCCTGAGTCCTGCTTCTCTATTTTCTGGCCCACTGTGGTATTACTTGAAGACAAAATCTTCAAAAACAGTATATAAAACACGATGAAGTCACAATCACCTATTCCATTTCAGGTAGTGTTTCACATTGTGTTTTCAGAAGTACATGGGATGAACTGAAAACCAGAGCAATGATGACTTGTTTGTGGGAACATGCTCTAAAATAAATAAGTGATCCAGATTTTAAAATATCCAGAGAGAAATAAATATTTCTTAAAGAGACTTTCTGTAAAAAGCTTGCTCAGAGCTGAGCTCTCCTATACTGGCATCGGAAGGGAAAATCTCTGCTGATATTTGACATTACTCTTTTGCTCTGACTACACTACTGCGGTGCTGAATGGGGCATAGCATAAACAATGCCTACTCTCTTCTCCTCCTTCATATCTACTTGACACTGGAGACAGCAAAAGAAAGCAAGGTGATCACCAAATGGGAATTTTGGTCTGTTAAAAAAAAAAAAAAAGAGCTCTTCTCCAAACACTGCAGCCTAAAGGATCACCTCAGGCAGGGTTTTGGCTCCTCCAAGCGAATATGACAGAAATCAGCCTGAAGGAAAGTCTCTAGCAGTCTCTGTTCCATAACATGATGCATCATTTAGGAATATACTGATAAATCAGGAAAGAAGAGCAAAGAAGACTAGGCAAACCAGCCTTCACCCAAGCTGTTTAGCACTTTACAGAATGTTATCTCGTAAACATCCCTGACTCTTAGTCTCCCTCAATAGCCATATGACCAATTAATTTTTCTATGGAGGAGGAAAAAGGGTTGTCTTTCCTACACAAATAAAATTGACGAAATGTGGAACGTTTCTGTGCTCTCATATAATTTATTTTGCAGTCTTGATTTCAGCAATTTGGAATTGACTGAATCAGTGCAAATATAGGGACAGAAATTAGGTCACTCTCTCAAAGCTTTGCTTCCTCTGTTGGTCTACTGGCTAAAGACCTGTAAGACCCTACCTATATACTGCTGCTATCAGGCTACCTTGTAACAGAGGGGTCTCTGCTCCTATGTAATCAGAAGTCATTTGCCCACAGTCTTATTTCCTCTAAAACTGCATGTGAACAGTTCCACCATGTGGAAATCAAGCTCACACAATCTGACCACCATTCTTGTTCCTCCAGACAATAATGCTTTTCTCCTTGTGTTTGATACACGCAGTACCGGGCTCAGAAGCCTCCCCCTGGGCAGCACAGGCACTGTGAGAGATGTTTCAGCCGGCACTGCCGTGCACCAATTGAGCCCTCCATCTCCTGCATGGTGATCAGCTGCCGCCTTCACTGTGGGGCCACCTTTCACATGTGCAAGGAGGAGGAGCACCAATTGCTCTGTCCCTTAGAGCATGTGTCCTGCCTCAACTCAGCCTATGGCTGTCCTTTCTCCATGGCCCGCTTTAAGCTAGCGAAGCACCTTCAGGTTTGTCCAGCCAGTGTTGTCTGCTGCTCAATGGAGTGGAATCGTTGGCCAAATGTGGATTCAGACACAACCCTCCATGAGAACATTATGAAGGAAACCTTGAATGAAGACTGTCTTGACACGGCCTTGGCCCTCAGAGACCAGAATATACTTTTCAGGACTTTGAAAATGGCTGAATTGTTTCCAGAATGGAGGGAAAAGTATGAAGTGGAAGAGCTAAAGGATGAAGACACAGGGGAGGAAGAAGGTGCTGTGGGAGGATTAACCTGTGGTTCCCAAGGTGATAACCAATCATCTGAGCTTAGCCAACGTGAGCGTGAAGAATTAGCAAAAGACAAAGAAGGAATGGATCTGGGGGGTTACAAAACCTGGGAGAACATTTTCAGCAAAGAGCTCTCCGCCTGTAAGGTAACAGGTTCAGCAGTCAGTGCAGGAGAGAAGATGAAGGAGGCTTCCAAGAAAACAGCATCAGCCCCCAGCACTGATACCTCCACAAAGAAGGCAAAGGAAGCACCTGATGTAGAAGAAGCAAAAGACCAAAAGCCAGCACAGGTATCATCAAATGCAGAAATGACAGGACTGGCTCCCTGGCAAGAAGGAGTCCTGGAGAGGTTGAAGAAAGAAGTTGGTGTAGCTGATTACAATATGTATCTGGTACATCACGGAGGAATGCTCATTCGCTTTGGCCAGCTAGCTGCCTGCACTCCCAAAGAAAAAGACTTTGTGTATGGGAACTTAGAAGCTCAGGAGGTAAAGACTGTGTACACCTTTAAAGTGCCAGTTAGCTATTGTGGCAAAAGAGCACGACTAGGAGATGCCTTGGGACACAAGATGCCAACCTCAGAGAAGTTGGTAGACACCTCAGAATTGGGAATAAGCATAGAAGAACTACCTAAAGCAAATATAATTAAAACCACACTGTTGTGTGCACTGGAAAAAGAACTGAAAGGCCATGAGATCTCTGAAGCAAGGGGTATTGATGGACTTTTTGTGGATTTTGCAACACAGACCTACAACTTTCAGGTGGAGCCCTTCTCCTCCACTACCGTTCTGGCAGATATTGTGGATGAAAAAAGTGCACTCGAACTCCACGTGGAGCTCTACACAGAATGTGTAACAAGGAGACACAACAAAAGCAGTTCAGCTTTCACATTCACGTGCAGTCACTTCTTCAGGAGGGACGAGTTCCCATCACATTTCAAGAATGTGCATGCTGATATCCAGTCATGTCTGGATGGATGGTTCCAGCATCGTTGTCCACTGGCCTACTTGGGATGCACCTATGTTCAAAACCACTTCCGCCCTGCTGGACTTAAGGCCAAGGTTATATACAGCCAGCCTCTCAAGACATTTGCTATTAAACCAGAGGTTGACACCCTTCTGGCTGAATCAGGGAAATTCAACTCCACAGTGGTTAATAGAGGGAGAAATAAAGACTCACTGAGTAGCCTTCCAGTAGAAGTGCTCAAGTACATTGCTGGGTTCCTGGACAGCTTCAGCTTATCTCAGCTATCACAAGTGTCAGTGCTCATGCGGGAAATCTGTGCCACTCTTCTTCAAGAGAGAGGAATGGTCCTACTGGTTTGGGAGAAAAAAAGATATTCCCACGGAGGTACTTCATGGAAAGCTCGCAGAAAGGCAAGTGACTGATATTGGGAAAAGAATAGTCATGGGTTCTCTCCAGGAAAAAAAAAAAAAAAAAAAGCATAGCAAGTGACATTGCATGTAAGAAATGGGGAAGGATCATGAGGTTTTAAATTGAAGCATAGAGGGTGCAAGCATAGAGGGTGCAGGGAAGGAAAGCAAAGGTAGGAAGGTATAAATGAGTTCCTACTGACCAGCTGCATGTTTCCACACAGGTTTGCTTTGTGTAACTTGTTAGCATAGGTGCTCTGATTTGAGAATACTTGATGCTTAAAGGTTACACACAATTTTTTGAAGAACTTGAGATTTGTCCTTTTCTTTTATCCTCCTTACAAGCTAGTCTAGGGGATCTTTAAACTAAAATATGCTTCAGAACATCAACAAGTGTAAAGTATAACAATATGTGACTGCGAAAGGAGTTCAGGATTCACATCAACCTCCTAAGGTTTTCATGATTCACAAGGCTTTGCATCGTTCACAAGGCTGCCATAAAAGTCTGTTTTTTTGGGATGTGAGCACCTGAGGGAGAAGCATGTAGATAGAAAGGCCTTTCTTGTTAAGCTGGTGGTTTGAAACTGGCCTCCTACTGTTTATGATGGACAATTATTTTCCTTGTTGGCTGTCCTGGATAGTCTGAATGAAATATGTGACCACAGCTGAGTTTAAATACTATTTGAAAAAACAAAAAACAGTTACTGCCTTTTTTTTTTTTTTTAACTAGCTGATAGCCTTGCAGATGTTCTTACATAAAACAAGAGAGAGAGATCCAAAGACAAGTCACAAAAATGATCTGATGACCTGGCTTTCTACCCGATGGTTAAAGGCTTATTGGTATTGCCAAAAGGAAACCTAGCAATTCATGAGAAGTGCTTCCCATTAAGAGAAAATATTAAGTGTGGTGACTTCTGAATCTAGTGAAGCAAGAACCAATGGCTGCAAGCTGAATTAGCCAAACCCAAAAAAGAAATTAGCCGTTAAAATCATTTACTGGAGGATGTGGCTTCCTTCAGTAGAAGGAAGAAATTCCAGTTGAGCAATCAAATAGCAATTACCTCCAGTTAGTACAGCCTAATTTCAAACCAGTGGCCTTCCCTCTAAAGCATACCCAGCCCTTTCATGTTAGCTGTCTGTTTTGACCGCATATTAACTTGTTTCTGATGCACAGACTCTGCTTCAAAACACTCCATTTGTGATTAAACTGAACTTGTTGATCATTGTGTATAATAGCTATGATTACATAGGACTAGGATAGGTGCAGGCTATTCTGAACTACACCTATAACAACACCTACTGTTCTTCTTCTACAAGAAAGTACATTTGGGAGGAAATCTAATACGACTTTAAAAGCTAATTTGATTTGATGGGATACAGCAAATATTAAAGTGATTTAACTGCAGTCTTATCACTGCAAACAACACTGCACATTTTAACAGCGCCATTCCTATTTTTACAAGATTGGATTCTTTCTAGAAATAACTTTAACTCCCAAATTTTCCAGACTTGTTAGGGGGTGGTTACTTCCAAGTTTCTGATACATGCTTTCAACTAGGAGGTGACTTTTATTTAGTCTTTAGTCTTTCTTTCGAGGCAGAGGGAGAGAAAGAAAGGGGTATTATGTAAGCATGTTCTGTTTACTCAGCTTTACAACTACCTCGGATGTATCTAATCTCCCATTTTTGCACATTGTACATATGTTATATAGTTTTCTGTAGATGTGCAGTAGTCAGGTGTCCTGGATGTCCTAATGGATTTCCTAAGTACTGGACTAGCACCAAAAACCAGAGAAGGATAATTTCTCACTAAAAATAGCAGTTGATGACAAAAGTATGAGGTACATACCTATACAGACCACATTGTTATTTGTTATACCAGCCCTGCCTGATCAAAATTTCACTAGTCTGTCCAGTACAAGTAGCATACATATAAGCATGTAAGCCAAGTTTTTTTTTAAATCTTATTACTTTTTTTCTAACATTCCAGTCTTGTCTCCCAAATTTTTCTTCCCTCCCTTCTTCCCTTCCCCACATATTAGATCTGGCAGTTCAGCAGCCTGTTTTCCACAGTTAACAAATGGCAGTTCAATGATGCTATAAGCATGTCTGAACACCTGAAGAATTGTCCTTTCTACGACGTGGAGCACAAGAAGGACCCTGTGTTGCTGCCAAGCATGCATGAACCTCAAGAACAGATTCAAAAGACCCTGGTCTCTACTTTCAAGCGCAGATTCTGAACGACCTGCATCTTCTTCCCCATGGTCCTTTCAAGGTCATTTGAAAGAAGATTTGAAAATTCAATTGCGAAGATTGTTGTTTTTAACTCTTCTTTGCAAATACAAAATTGGCTTTCCTCCAGCTATATCTGGAACATCCTGCATTTTTTTCCTGCATTAATTTAATTTTTAAAATGTTCTGGCACACTGCTCACTGACATCATGTCCTTTTTATTTCTTTTTCTGTTATTTGCTTAATTGAGAAACCTGGAGAAAGTAATAAGGACATTGTTTGAAAGTAGCATCTTGGCAACCTTGAAGATAGGCAACTGCTCTGACACTATGTCCCTGAGAAAAGCAAAGGCAGTTAATGTAGGTCCATTTACATAAGTACAGCTTGATACATAAGTACACCTCTCTGTTGACTGGAGAAGTTTTGAGCACACAGACAGGTGTTCTCTAACCTGACAGGAATTGCTAAAGTACTCTGGGATGTGGAAGGAGGTGCCAAAGTCAGACTGCAGCTTTGGCAAGTGTAGTCATTAAAGGTGTGAGTTAGAGAGGGGAATGTCTCAACCACCATCCCTAGGGACCAACTTGGGTTAAGATGCAACATCTAGGAGACTAGACTTTGATCCTTTTCCCTTGGATACTTCTATAACATGCACTGGAGATATACAGGCTCCTAAATCATCAAGAGAGAGAAAAATTCACCCTGGTAAATGCACCCTTTTGTAAACTGTAAATTTGATTAAACCAATAAGATTTATTCACAGCCTATGCTTTGGCTATACAGTAGAAGCTGAAAATCCATAGTGATCTTTAGATTGGTCCAGTTAATCCCACTCTGGAAGATGGAAGATGGTATAGCAAAGTCCCACTGAGAACGGTGAATCCCACTATTAAAAGATGCCAGTTTCTAGAAACTTCTTACTTTAATTCTCACTTAACATAAGAGGAGGATTTTGTATCAGGTGAAGGTTAATTAAACACAGCATGTCAGCCAGGCTAGCCTGATGTTGATGGTCCTACTCATTCAGAAGTACTAAAGAAGGAGGCTTGGGCTTAGATTTATCCTTCAGCCTCTTTGTTTAGGCTCATAATTTGACTAATGGAAAATAAAAATAAATAGGAAAACTTACCCATGAGAAAGTTAGGCACCTAATTAGGATTTAGGACCCAAAACATTTCCTGAAAGTCAGCTTGATATATTCAACCAAAAGAAACATGGCATTTGTTACTTTCTAAAACAACTCTTTTGCTGTGGAGGGACCCAAACTGGGAAAATGGATCCAACTCAGCAGAGCACAAAGGTTTTTCTCTGTTTACACCTCACACGTTAGACCTTCATGGCTTGGATCCCATTAATGCTGCCCACCTGTCCTGTGACGGGCAGAAACAATATTCTACACACTCTGGAGACTGACAAATTTTTCAGCGTTTCTTTTTGTTGGAAAAATCAGGAATGAGAATGACAGCTTCATGGACTTCAGAGAGTTCAGAACAGGGAAAAAAAAGCTGAGGGCAATAGAGTAGGAAGATTGGAAACAGGAAAGTAAGTGGTTTGGACAAAGCAGACCTACCAGAGTAAGCTGACATGGTGAGAGGCAAGTGGAAAAAGGTAAAAAGGAAAATGCATGAAGGGAAGTGGGATGTGGAAGAGGTGATGGGACTGGAAATGTCTTCTGAGGAAGTATTTCAATTTGACATAAACAAGAAGGATGGGAAAGCAGAGCAGAGACACGTTCAGTAGAGTACATGGAGAGCATGAGACAGGGGATGGAGAATTTATCTTTAGTCATTTTGGCTTCTGCTAACAAAGTAAAATTGCATGAGCCTGGTGAACTCTGTAAATTGCATTCTGTTCTGAATCATAATCATGACTCTTGTTCTATAGTGTGACTTCCATTCTGGGCTAAACTGGTATGTTGTTGAAAGAGCTGAGAGGCATGGTAAAACACAAAAAGTCACAGTTTTGATGTTCCTGTATATTCATCATTCACTGCCAACAAGTGATTTATGGAAACGGCTTCTCTTTGAGGAAGTTCCTAGGAATTCCCAGTCAGTGTTATATAATAACATGGGAGGGAGGATATCTCTTAAGAGGCAAATGGGTAGGCCACATAGCAACAAATACCATAAGTCCAGACTGGAGAAAGAAATTACTTGCAGGTCCCCAACTCCCTACACTGAGTGAACACTGACAAGATAAAGTTTGTGTGAACAAAGTTATTTTGTAAAGTTCTGTAATTCCTTGTTGCTTTCTTAAGAATAAAAAATATTATGGTTAAAAAAAAAACAATGAAATACTTGTCTTGAGTTTCTTAGTTTCATCACTATAATGTACTTTCAAATCAGGCAGTTCCCATATCCTCATATTCATTACTCTCATTTCCTCTGCTCTGTTCTTCAGTTTAGTTTTCCTGCATGTAGGACTACGTATCAGCTACTTTTTTTTTTCCTCTCTGCATAGTCACCTTCTCCTTCCTGATTCAATTATTTATTTATATTGCTGAAAAACTTTTTCTATTTTTGGAAGCTTCTTTTGAGTTTGACATATCACATTATTTCTGCAAACATGTAAAGAGTTTTCTCTACAAGTTTGTCCCTTCTTTTCTTCATGATTTTTAGTAACATGGTGCGTCTGGCTGCTCATCCAGGTAGTTGGAGAAGAATTTTTGCTTCTTTACTCGGGATACCAGTTCCAAAACTGCTGTGCATCTCTCACAGAAATTCTGGGCTTCTTTCACATTCATTTTTTTTACCTCTACAGACTAAGTTAATGAGTTCTTCTAAATCCTTTAAGTTTTTTCCTTTTGAAAAACCCTTCATACACAGACCTGCTTTTGCTTAGGTTCGTGCTTAATTTATACGTAAGTGAACTATGATCACACAGTCCAAATTTATTTTTGATGACCAGCTGCTCTACGACTTAATTGCTATTTACAACTAAGTAATCTTTTGTTGGTTCAATAACTGTTTTGCGCAGGAATTTATTATCTGTTATAATGAAAAACATAGGTCTAAGCCCAATTATGATGATCGGTGTTAAGTCTTCAGTTCATAAATGTTAAGTTAGTTTCTCACTGCAGCATAGTTCCTTATGGGATCTATCTCATTTAATATTAGAGCTTTCCCTCTATGTCCAATGACAATCTTGAGTCAATCGCAGCTGACTCTGACCTGAGATACCCTTATAGTATACAGTCATCTCTGTTAGTACTCCCTGACCTCTTCCACCTAGCTGAACTAGATAGTCCATTAGCTGTTTGTATTGGCTGCCTGATGCTTCTCCACCAGTACCTTCTCTCTTCTTGCTGTCTAGGCTTCCGCCCACTTCATTTACTACTGGGTACTTATTTTACTGTCTTTCAGCTCCCTGCGTACAAAACCAGACACATCTATGACACAGCTCTTTCAGCAGTTGCAGCAGCAGCATTAAATGGGTATCTTGGACCAGATACCTACACAGAAAAAAAATGCATTTACAAGCTAGCTTAGTGTGCTACAAAACTTTTTACCAAGGCCTTTAGGCTGGCTGATCCAGCTGGCAAACGACTGCAGCTCCAGAGAACAGCAGGAAGACTCGGCTCTACCAAACCTTTAGAAGGATTTGATAATCAAGAATAGTCAAGAGCAGTTCATTCCTTCTAAAAGACTAATGCTATCATTATGATTGCGTTTGACCCTCTCTGAAAGCACTAAGTCACGATTCATTCAGCACCAGCTGCAGACTTTCCCCAACTTCTGTGTAAAAAGGCTAATGGCCTAATCAGCTCCTCTAGGCTCAAAGTGTAGCTCTGGCCCCTTGAGAGCAGCTGGAGAAACAAATTAGGGAAAGAAGCCTTGTCTTGACAGGGAGAGCAGCTGCCTTTCCCGGGTGCAGGAGCCTCGGAGAAACGGCACTCTGCCTCGAGGTGTGCCGGGAAACTGTGAGCGCAGCCCCAGCTCATTGGGCAGTGGCACATGATGGGCTCTTCCCTTGGCCTGTTGCAGCTGTACGCAAGGAGGCAGTCTGCTCCCAGAACCGGACAGGGAGAGCACAAAAAAAATTCAGGGATCCTAAAGGTAATTCCAGTGGAGCCTTGAGGGGCAGGAAGAATTAATGTGCCTCTGACTCTCTTCCAAGTAGGACTAAAGCACTGCGTGTAGATGGGATTGGGATGCAAGGAGTAAACCTGCCTCAAGACTTGCTTGGATGTGTACATGAATATGCCCATGGCAAGGGTAAGCTGTGTCACTGCCAGGGCTAGCAAGACTGTGAAGAGAGGAACAGACCAGCAGAGGAAGAAAAGCAGCCACTTTCTCTGACTGTATCTCAAGGAGACAGAAAAAAAGGCAGAAAAGTATTTAAAATACCATCAGAGCTTATCTATTTCCTATCTTATGCCTGTGCAGCAGCTTGATTTCTTTCTGTGATTTTTTTTTTCCCCTCCAAGTGCAGGCTCGCCTGGTTTCTGGCTCTGGCACAGCACACTGCCAGGCTCTCAGTGCTGTGTCATAGTGCCTCAGAGCAAACCACCTTTCAAGTGTTTCCTTTCGCTGATTGACAAAAAACAATGAACCAACCAATTTCTACCCCAAAGTCTCTCAGGAAGCATAACTCTTCTAAAAGGCACACATGCAGAGAAGTTACTGGCTTCATGCAGGGCATGGTGTGTGCAGAAGGGAACAGGCAGCACATGGCAGGGCACCAGGAAGAGGCAGGCACAGCACAGAATAAGACAGTGAAAAAATAAAACATATGCAGGTCTGCAGATACCCTTCGCTCCCGGTCAAAAGCTCTCTGCTTTTCTGCTGTCTCAAGACTTACCATTAAGGCCGCAGACTCAGAGGTTTGGTGAAAAAATAGTTAATGGGTTTCTGCTGTTGTGTTGTAAGAGTGAAAGTGAAATCAAAAGCGATCTGGGGGGAGCTTTGATTCCTGTAAAGTCTTCTGGGCCTGGAGGCCATCTGGAAACCCCTCTCCTCAGGACAGCATGATTCAGGAGCTCCTCTTCTTCTGCAGCCTGCTTGGTCTGAATGCAGGTGAGTTCAGGTGTGTGGCAGTGGGACCTTCCGGGCAGCTGAAGCGCGCTCAGCAGTGGGAGAGGGGAGATCTCATGCTTACTCCCTGTCACCCTCACCCCTTGAACTGAAGTGTCCAGGTAAAAGCTTCTGAACAGCTTCTTCCCACAGAGTGCAATATTAGAGAAATCAAGGGGCTGCTTTGGCTGTGGTAGAAAGAGGAACCCTAAAGTAGACAGACCATGGCTTCATGTTGATTTATCCTTGCTCTCCATCTAAGAGAAAGGGTAGAAGGTTGCAGTGGGATTCATGAGTGTATGCACATACAGGCCTTGAAACTGCTTAATTCCCCTCCCTAAAGGGCCAACAAAAAATCCCACAGCAACGCCTCCATTGCAAACGGTGGATATAGTCCTGGACTGCACCTACGTGGGGGAAGGTCGGAGGGGTGCCCCTGATCTAGGTGCCTTTGGTGGCTCATTCTCCAAGGACCCTGCTACCCTTGTGCTGAGGCGCGTCAGCGTCAGAGATGATGGGATTCTGGAGGATGCGACTGTTTACAAAGTGCCACAGGAAAAAGCTGAGTCCTCTTCTCACATTGTTTTTGAAGTCTCAGGTGAGTTGGAGAGCTGAGGTAAGAGAGTCTCCTCGTGGGTTTTGACCATTTACAAGCTTTTCCTTTAACTGAATTCAGAAAACTGATTTTTGAGTGGCAGAAAAATTTTACACACAGTTCCTTGAACTTGACAGTCATTAAAGGAAGGAATTCTTGGAAGACATTAGAAAACTTGTGCTGAGATATCTCCCTCCTGCTGGGGCTATTCTGGATTGCTGGGAATAGTTCATAAGAAATCTCTCAGGAATTATACCACTATGCAGTATTATTGCACCCTTAAAGAGCATTCCCATCCTTTTGTCTGAAGAAAGAGAAGATGCTTTTTGCTAGCAGAAGCATAGCAGTAAGTGAGTACAAGCAGCGAGTAAGTACAATGAACAGTCAAAGGTCATATGACAATCAATGACAAACCTCTCATATCCTTTCCAAGCCTTCATTTGATAAGTCTGGCATTACATTGCAGGGCTCTGACTGACACTTGCAGCACATAGTGCCTCTCCAAGTATGTCTCATCAGCTTGCATTCGCTTTCCCCATTTTGGTCAGATGGTTAAATCTCTCCCTCTGTTTTCACAGCCCCATTGGTGTCCATCCCACATGCACAGTCCCTGCTGCGTGCCGACTGCAACAAGGAGGAAGTGAACTGTGAGATCTCCCCATACAACTTCCAGCAGCATGGCAAGGGGCCCTGCTGGTTCATGGGGACCCTGCGGCTGTCCAGCGGGATCAGTATTGCCCTGGTGCTCAGAGGCCCCCACTGCAGCGGCGAGCAGGCCGAAAAGCCAGATGCAATACTGCACCCAAAGCTGAGGATCCCTTTGACCAAGAGGGGGACAGTGCTGACCACAGGTGACCAAATGCCCCTGATGGACATGAGGGGAAGAAAGTCTGCCTCCCCAAGAGCCCCATTCCCTGCCCTCTCACCAGGATCTTAGGGCTGCTGAGAGGACTCACATAGGGAAGGAAGGGTTCCATTGTACAGGTTCCTCTGTAAAGGCCCTTCCTCAGGGACAATCTTGCTCCCCTCATCCCTGCTCTCAGGGGTTTACATGCTTTGGGCATCCCCTGAGGGTAGAAAGCACTTTGTCCTTCAAGACCATGCCATGTACTTGGTGTCCAGCTGCTTCTCTGCCATGTTAACCGCACTAAGATAGCTTCCTCCCACTCTTCGGGCTATATGGCCTGGGGGCACTATGCAGCACACCTCCTGGGGGTATGGAGTTCAGCGTGAGCAAGTGCTCTCTCTAAAACCGTATCTGTTTTACAACCTGTTTACCTATATCTTTCTTTCTATTACTAGTTGAATTTCAGTCATCATCACGCAACACTTCCCTGCAGACCCACCTTGGCAGCTTAGTCACCCTTGACTGCCGCTTTGCCTTGGCTCCCAGCTCCCCACTGTCCTCCCTGGAGTGGAGGAGGCAGCGTCGAGGCAGTGGGCGAAGCCTTTTTCGGTACCAGGCAGGAAGCACAGGTGCAACAGTGGAACCAAAAGTCCATGTGGATTTGCCACAGCTGCTAGAAAGTGGAGATGCATCACTTAATCTGCAAGGAGTGAGTGTGGGAGATGAGGGCGCATATATCTGTTTGGTGTCCACCTCACAGCACCAGATCCAGCACATCATCCAGCTGCAGGTGGCTGGTAAGGAAGGCAGCCTGGGGGCAGCAGGAGCCCAAGTCCCCAAGGGGCTGACATTATACTGCGCCCTTATCCTACTGCCTCCAACATTCATGGGGCAGCACATCTTTCCTCCCTATGGACAGGGACTTTTATACCCTGCTGATAGTTTCTGAATAAGTTCTTTTCCTGTTTATCTCCCATCAGAGCCTCCACGAGTCCGTGTGATTCCAGGGCAAGTGTCTTTCGAGAGAGATGTGACTACTACTCTGACTTGCAACATTGATGGATATTACCCCCTGGATGTTTCCGTGAGCTGGATCCAGAAGACTGCTGAAGATGAAGCAGAAATCACTCTTTCAAGCACACGTTTCTCTAGCCACCTACAAAACCATGATGGCACCTACAGTATCTCCTCCTACCTGAGCATCAGTTCAGCCACAGTGCAGGCACCAGGCACCTACAGCTGCCGTGTTTCACATGTGGCCCTGGAGGAACCCATCTCTGTTAGTGTCTACCTGAAGGCCACAGGTAAGCCCTAACTTCCTGCCACCTCACCTACCCACAGCAGGGATCAAAACCTCTGGACCTCCTCAAGGACTGAGGCACCCAGCTGAACCTGATGTTCAACTGGATGCTATGTTTGCTTGGGAACTATAGCCCCAGCAGCATTAAAAAAAAAAGCAAAACTGCTTTTCTCCCTGGGGCCTGATATGCTGGTGCAGTCCTCAATCTCTTTACTAATGGAAGATTGTGCTTATATCTCTTCCTGACCCAGCAGAACAAGCAATCAAGTTAATTGCAGTTAAATAAGTTACAACACGTCAGTCTAGGCCAGTATAACTGGCCCTGTGTCTGGATGGCCTTAGCTCAAATTTCATGTCCCATTTGTATACCTTACTAGAGCATGTGCATATTCAGTTCCTGGGGGAGCTTGTTTAACTGGGACAATTTGCTTGCTGTCCAGCTGCTTAAGCAAACATAACATCAGCATTTCTCCTCTTCCTCAACAGAAAAAACAAGGTCAGAAGGACTGGCAGGAGGCCTCATTGCTACTGTCATTTTCATCATTGTCCTACTCATGGCGTTCAGCAGGAAAAAGACAGGTAGGAAGAATCTGTAACATGGAGCCACTTCTCCAGTATGAGAAAAGGAACAAGGGACATCATAGAATCATTATGGTTGGGAAAGTCCTTCACATCATTGAATCCAACAGTAAGCCCTTCAACACTGCACCTGCTAAACTTTGTCCCTATGTGCCTTGCCTCCACATTCCTCGAACACTACCAGGGATGGTGACTTCACCACTTCCTTGGGCAGCCTGTTTCAGTGCTTCACCATTCTTTCCATGTAGAATTTTTTCCTAGTATCCAACCTGAACCTCCCCTGGCGCAACTTGAGGCCATTATGCTATGCTCTAGGTGACCCTGCGTGTGCAGGGGGGTTGGACTAGATGACCTCTAGAGGTCCCTTCCAGCCTTAAGCGTTCTATGATTCTATGATTCTATTATTTCCTCTTGTCCTATTTTCAGTACTATGCCCTGGAGGGAAACATGGGAAGTGCATAGGCTGGAAACCCTCTCACAAATGACTCTAATTCCTCACAGGATATGGTGACCTGAATTATCAGCTCGGCAAGGTTGACAGGGTTGGGAGAGGGGACATGGCAGGGGGGAACAGGAGGGGTCTGGCTCCCTTCTTCTTCTTCTCCCCTTATCCCCATCAGTGTGTTCTCCCTGCTTACCCTCGCTGTCTGTAACACTTGGCAAATGCCATAAGCCACTTCAGCTCATCAAAAACAGCAAATTAAAGCCATCAAAGATCTGCCAAATTCTTCAGTGTTTCAGAGAGTTAAATTGGCTCAGTCATTCCAGTGACTACCAGGGTTGGGATGGGAGCAGAGGATGAGGAGGACAAGGAAAAATTGGTGTCTGCCTCTGCCTCCTGACAGCTACAAAGCAGTGAATGGGCTCAACTGGGGAGTGGGGTGTCTCATCTCAGAGGGCTAGTTTGTCCTCTGATTTTATTCTGCTTGTGGAAGCAGCTGGAAAGGCAGTAGGTGGCATATCATCCCATAGCTAGTAGTCCTTACTTCCTTAGAGTGCTTCTTTGCAGGGCTGCAATGCTTTTCCCCATTCATTTCTGGTGAAAGGTGAGGTGATATTTTGCACCACTACATAAATTTTACTCTTTTTTTTCCTTTTTCCTTTCCAGCTAAAGTCTGAGCAACTTCTAAGGGCTTCAGAATGAAGGAAGTCCTTGCCTACATTTATTTGTTTCCCTTCTGACAAATTTTGTTCAGGAGAGTGAGCTCTGCCCAAATATTAGCAGAGCAATTGGTCAGTATAGGCAGGGCTCCCCTTCATGAAGGAACTGAGTGACCCAGAGGACATGGAGTCACCAAAAAAAGTCTTCATCGTGGGAGAGAGACAGATAACCTCAGCTCATTGCTGGGCTGTGACATTGGATGTAACGTGTATACATTTCTAGAAATGCCTCGACTCCTGTTTCAGGGAAAAGTATAGAGTTGAGTAATTGTATGACGATACAGAATATGTGCACATTTTGTAAACAGGTATTCAGAATACATATATGTGCATATTGTATATAGGTGTATGACTGTAGCTGTATATATGTTTGATTAATGCCTCAAAGACATGCTTTTAAGTAAGATATTGTGTGTATGTATTTGTCTCAACTGTCTGTAGGGATGGGTAAATATGTATGCAGAATTGATACTTAAAATGGTAAATCCTTCAAGTTAGGAAATTACAAGTTAAACTGTAAGTAAATTGATCAAAAATGATGAAAATGCTTACAACAAAATTCTATAAAATAAATTTCACTAATAGAAGTTTACATGATCTGGTTCTACAGGTCTGAAATAGGCAGAAATATAATCCTTTTCTGCCTGACAGAATTTGAAGGTATATGAAGGTAGCACTTAGAAATCTTACATAAAACCAAAACAAAAGAAGAAAAGTAGAAGTAAGGTATAGATGGAAAGGAGCTATATGGCACACAATATAAATGAGAAGTAATGAAGCATACAAGCTGATAAGGAGTATTGAAAATATCCGGAAAACCTGGATTGCTGTTAGCACTAAAGTCACCTTGAAATTTTAAAAAATATGTTGGGTAACCAAGCAATTCCAACAATATCCTAGATCCTTACCAGATGGCTGTAGATAAAACTGTGATAGAGGAGATTTCTGATGTAGATTTTTTGTATACATAAAGAAGCAGAATTATGTATTCATATTATGTGAGGATGATGAACAGCTTTCTAGTCTACCTATAAACTAAAGAGACTTTCTAACAGTATCTACTAAGTTAAAGTATTTTCAGATCAGCAGGCCAAGATGATTAATGCCTCACCATCATAAAATTTTGGCCTGAGGAGATGTTTGGTCCGTTGGAATCATATACTTATAAACCCTGGAATATGAAAGGAATCCAAGCAAAATGACAGAGATGACTTATATGGTTCCATAGTAATAGTCACAGGCAAGAGAATGTGAAGCTAATGCAAGGCAGCTAACAAAAACTTCAAACTGAAAATAAATTAGTAATTTAATATGTGGTTTCACTTTTTAAAAGGTGTGACAAAGATGCCTAATGTATTCTTTTACAAAATAATTCATTTGATTGATAAAAATACCAGTTGCAGATTTAACAAACCAAGACATTTGTAAATAAGCATGACCTTCTAAAGGAAAAAATAGCTATGCATACAAATATGTTGATTTGTGTTATATAGATTAATTACTGGCTAACTCACAAATTTCAAAAATAATTGTCCAAAAAGAAATATCAGTCACTGCTAAAGGTGAATGTTTGTCTTACAGGGAGCCCAATGCCATTGAATGTTCGTGTCTGGAAATATAACTACAAAAATTACTTTTGACACAATTTGCAAATGGCAAGAAGATCAGTAGCTAAAGCTGAGAGACTCATTCTGATTAGTATTGCTCAAATGTTTAATTAAGCATATTCAAACAAAGTAAGAATGCTCAGTAATGTCCATGGAATCTCCCAGGGTGCAAGTCCTACCATGCTTGCTCAACACCATTGACCCATAAATCACTATTAGTCATCTGACCTGAAAAAAGATACATAGCAGTAACTACTGGAAGACTGTAAGTGCTGGCAGAAGCAGTTTTTTGTTGGTATCATTTTCTCTTCATTTTTGATGCCGTACAAATAAATTAATATTTTTAGTGTTGAATGAGTGTTTTTTATTTGTGTGCTTCCCACGCAACTCTGTGGAGACAAGCCTTTTGCAAGGCTATGTGGCTTGTGAACAAGCAGACTTTATATTGTGAAGAAAAGGAAACAGGACCCTCACTCAAGAGAAATGTAGCCTAAAACCTGGAACTCAGAAAAGAGAGCTCACAAAGGGACTAGGTGTTGAGAAGATGATTAAACTCCAGCTCTGAACGGAATACTCTTCCCATTGCTCCCAGAGCTTGCTGCCCTGGAGCAGGAATCAATGAGGCCACTCATGGACTAGTGGAATGGACATGTTGAAAACTTGGAGGTGGTCCAAAACTAAATGATGGGACCAATTAGAAATCTAGGAGAACACCTTATGGGAAGTTGGAGACATTACTCTGATTTTACTAACCTAGTATCTCTTAGTTACATCACAGAAAATACAGAGTACTAGTGGCATCATAGCTTGTAAAGAAAATCCTAGCAAGAATTAAAATCTGCAGTTTAAATTTATGCATGTTCAAAATAAAATAAGTTGTAATATACTCACGAGCAAGGATAAAGCACAGAATCACAGAATGGTTGAGTTTGGAAGGGACCTCTAGAGATCATCTAGTCCAACCCCTGCCCGCTCCAGCTGGGACACCTAATGTTTTGGCTACCTCTCAGTGAAAACAGTAGACTAACTCTCAAGGTCTTCAAATAAAGTCCAGATTACATCTCCCTACAAAAAACAAAGCTGACCTTTATGAAGCTTTTTCCCACCTCAATACCACATGCTCAGGCTGAAGAGCTTCAAATTCCAGCAGTCATCCTTGGCCTCTAATGGATTTATAATGGAGGGCCTAATGTATGGGAATAGTTTAGTGCTAAAATCCCTCTCTCATAGTTCCCTCAGGCAATGATGGAAAGTTAGTCATTTAAGTCTAGTGCTCTCCTACCACACATTACTTCCAAATCAGAAATCAGCATCAAGCTCCATCTCAAGAGCTTGGCATTACAGCTTGCTATTGGATCTGCTCACTGAGTAGCCAGTGGTTCACACATGTAGACAGCGAAATTACTCCCACACAGATAAGGCTGCATCATTTTGAAAGCCCACAAACATCAAGGATTTCTTTTGAATTGCTGAAGAGCTCATTCCTTAAGAGAAAGTAATCTTACAGCTATACATTTGGCTGCTTCTCCCAAGAAAAGAATTGGACTGCAGGAACTCTGCCTCTGGGCTTTTCTGTATGAAGAAGGCAGAGTGCTAATGAAGGGCAGAGAGATATTTCAATAGCTCTGTGTGGCTACATTTCTTGGTAACTGACAGTATTTTGCCAGTCTTTTGATAAAGTCACTGCCTCCAGCCTACTCTATCTAGAGTTCAATGACAGGAGCAATGTTCAGTTATACCAGTTTATGAACTCCTTGTAACACTGTATTCTCTCTGCACTCAAAAATAGATAAATAATTTTTAAAAAATGTGATTTCTCCTTTATATGAAGAGAAACTGGGACTTTTCCCCAAAGTCTTCAGCTCTTTTTACAATCACTCCTTAGTTTTACTCTCAGACAAAACTTTTCTGCAGATCTTCCACTCCAGTGCTTCATGCCTCAGCATGGTATGTCATGTTAGGTCAGTCCAGCTCCTATCCACTGCCAGATATATTTCTCCTAGGTCCACTGAAAATGCTGCTTCTCCCAGCACACAGAACAGTGGGTTCACACGCATTTCCTTCAGTGATGATCACTCATCAATCCAGATGAGTGGTCCCCTCCCACTCCCAGATGAAAGATAAACTGAAAAGCTCAAAAAGCTCAACTGGAGCGGGGAAAGCTGATTTCAGGCTGTCCTCTGGGGCTAGCAGTTCCTGGTAAGGGCCATGGTAGCCCAGGTCACGTATGGCAGAGCTGTGGTCAGAGTTGACTTCAAATAGGGATGAAGGTCCGCAGGGCCAGACATAGCAGAGCAGAAGCGCATCACCTCAGGCTTTCCTTCTCTCCAGCAGCAAATAGCAGAAAAGTCAGGGCCAACCCTACCCATGTCCCCAGCAGAATGCAGTGGTTGCAATAGCAGGTGCTCCTTCTCTCAGACTTTGTCCCTAAAGTTCCTGAAGCAGAAAAGAGAGGACCACCACCAGCACCTACACTTCTGCTGCTGACACACTCATTCTTCTGTGGTTGATGTTGTCACCTTCATCAGCAGCTCTGCCAAAATGCTTGGACCACAACACTCTCCATGTCTTACAGCAAGAGCCAGCGACTCTGCAAGTCACAACTGGCTCCAGTAGCACCAGGCAAAATTCATGCAGGTATGCATTCCCCCTCCTTCAGGAGATGGATCACAGCACACACCTCCCTTATATTAGCAGATGATAGTATGGATTTCACAGCCCATGAGGGACAGATGTATCAAGGAGTGGGCTCTGGTTGTATTTAACCTTCACCTTCAGTATATGAAACTCCAACAAGTCGTGGCACCTACTCATTCCAGTCCTTGTCCAAACTGTCCACCTGCAGCTCCAGGAGGAGGAGGAAGAGGAGGCCTGGTTGTAGGGGAGTGGATTCTGCTGATTGTGTAGGCTACTTCTGCTCCCTCATGCAGCCATGTCTCTGTGCAGAGGATCACTGGCAGCATCCACCACTTAGCACATAGGATACCTTTTGGGAAGCCACAGTTACTGTTGTAGATGCTGTTTTCTTGATTTCCTATTTCTGTATTCTTAAACATTTGGCCCTCATCCTCTTTCCTTTTTTCACTCATTTGATACTGTAATCATTTGATTTCTCCATGATTTCTCTTCTTCTAGCCTCTTCCTCCCAGGAATGGCTCAGGATGAAGAGTAAGAAAAGGGCAAATATATCACACTTCATTAATATTCTCCCAGTCTTCAAACATTTTCAGGTCAGGAACTTTCTGACTGAATGTGGTTTCTGTGGTCCAGTCATCCTCAGGAGATTTCTTTTCCATGAAGTTGTCCATTCTCCCTATTCAACCTGTTCAAACCCTTTAAAAATTGGCATCATGTTCACTACCTTGCCTTCTTCAGCTAATCAAGGTGGCTTTAAGCATGGCTTACACACTACTGTGAGTAATTCAGCTATCCAATTCTTGAGTTCCTTAAAAAACCCTGGAGAGAAGCCATTGCTCCTAGCAACTTTTTAGTATTCATTTTGTCAGTGTTCTGAATAGACTTTCCTGTAGTCACTTCAATTTCAGACATGTTCAGTGATGAACCCCACAAGAATGGGTTCTGCCACAATGATCTCTGGTTTCTGCTGTGATTACACAGAAGCAAGGATTTCTGCAATCCCCTTATCTTCACTGTATGCTTCTTCTGTATCATCAGTTGCCCTATCAACAATAGTAGGTTCCTGATATTTTTGAAGAAAGATACTCTGTTACTTTTGATTCTTCTTGCTAGCTGCTCCTTGAAGACTTTGTGACATATTATCCTCTCGTGACATATTACCAGTCTACATGCAACTTACTAACATTTACATTCTCCTCACTATTTTTTCTGTTTGTAAATAACTTTAGCTTTTCTTCAAAGATCATTTTAGGGGCTTCCCCCACTATACTGAACAATGTTTTCTGTATCCCACGTGAAAGATGTTCACCCTATTCTTCTTAAGCGTGCTCACTTACTAAGGATGAAGTAGGTGATAAGGAGCAGATTCAGACAATGCAGATGAAAATATAAAAGGCACAGCATTTTTGGTCAGACAGAAGAAAAGAATTGTGATGGATGTTGGTACAGACCATGGATTCTGGATGTACTAAAGCAGAATGCGAGGAAGAGAAGAAGCAGCTGGAAAAGAACAAGAGGCAGAGGGCAGGATGCAAATAGCAGTTGAAGACACCAGTTGGGGAAACAGTGAGTGAGAAGTAAGGAGGAAATATCAACATTGGTCCAGCAGAGATAGTTGGTAGAGTGGTGCAGAATTACAACAGGAGGTGGCAGAAGGGGATAGGGATGACAGCGAAGAGCAGTGGCATGAAATTGTATGGGACAACACTGATAAGTGTTCAGTCAAAGCAATGACTGTCAGTGAAGCAGAGGAGCAATACTGAAGAACAGTTGAAGAAACTGTTGAGGCGATGTCAAATTAGGATGGAACCACAACAATAAGGAGCAAAAAAAATCATGGGAAAATGACTGATAGGGAAGGAAAGGCAAGATGTCACTGCTATAAGAACTGGTGGACTAACTTCAGTCTGTTTGCCTCCTGTTCTCCAAACTTTCTGGCATGACTCATCTTCTAGGAGTTATACAACTTGCCAGCAAATTTTGCAGAGCCACTAGACAAGGCAGGCTTTTCCACTATAAGGTGCAGTTCATGGGAAAGGATGGAAGGGTTTTCTTTGTGTTCTTTTAAATTCATTTATTATTGTTCTTTTCTATTTAGCTCCTCTCCTTCCCCTATTTTCAACATTATTTTTCCCTCTTTCTCAAACATTTCAGAAGTCATGTGTTTGATTGGTATTGATTTCTTCACATATTGCTTTTTTCTCATGTTGTTTGTACTTCTACACATATCTGCATTGTTCTCCCTCCCACAAATTGTCATCGACATCCTGATAAGTCCCTTAGCATGAAAAATCAATCATCTCAACTAATAAGTACACAGAGCACCGCATCAGGAGTTGTGCTGCAAAAACTTTCAGATTCTTTACTGACAGGGGATTTGTAAGGCAAAAAAAAAAAAAAAAAAAAAAGACCTGTCTCCTAGGAAGTGGAGCATTTTTTAAGCTACGGGAGAGGACAAACCCTTGCCTTTTCTCAAAAAACAAACAAACAACAACAACAAAAAAGAAACAGCAAAAATCCCTTCCCTCCTCAGGAGCCCTACTTGGGGGAAATTCCTTCCTGACCCCAAATTTGCCAGGGAGTGTAAGCTTCTTGATAGGAGAAACACATCTGCTCAACAAACATGGTTGCTGTCTTGACATTAAATTACAAAAAGAGGTAGCAGAATAGGACAATGACTACAGTGAAGAAACCTCACCCTTCTCAGGACTACTAGAAGTGGTTTCAGGACTTGACTAAGATCCACCTTTAACTGGCCAATCTCTTCTGCTTTAAAGAAGAATGAAAAGCAAAAAAAAAAAAAAATGTATGAAGCCAGGCATTCTTTTTTCCCAGGCCCTACAAATGACAAGCTTTGGAATAGTCCATTATAATCACCAACGCAAAGCCATGGGCATCTTAACACCTAATCCTTAACTTTAATTTATCAAGCTACACCTTGAAACAGATAGTTTCTCATCCATTCTAGAGTTTCCTTTCTGCTCTGATTAAGATATTCTGATAATTCATATTGCCTGGGAATTGCCTGCCTTAGATCCTGTCAAGCACAGAAATTAATTGAACCCAGCTGAATTATTAAAAAGGAGATGGGAAAGGGTGACAATGTCTTTTGCTCTGCCTTTTGTGAAGGGGCAATGGCAGGTGTTCCTGCAAGACATCAGGCTATTATTTCTGGTATTCAAGGCAAAGGACATAAAGGATTTATAGATAAACTGACCTTTTTTTAAAATCTAAATTTCCTCAGGGTTCAATTTTTGTGAATATAATTGCTAGCTTATTTTCCAGAGGCGAGGATCACAGAATTACGGAATAATAGAACAGTTAAGGTTGGAAAGGACCTCTAGAGATCATCTAGTCCATCACAGCAGAACCAAGAACCAGAAGCTAAATGAAATCATTGAGGTGGGAGTGAGTAAGGAGGGTACCTAGAAATTTAAGTGGACATCATCAAAAGCGTAGGCAGGCACCAACTAGTAAGTAAATATAAACTAGACTGTCTTAACGTCAGCTCTATAAAGTTCCCGACAAGCAGCAGCTAGCATCTGTGTGCAGCAAGCAAAGGAACCTGCTGCATTGTGGCAGGTGTGGTGGGCAGTGTGCTTAGAGGATGACTAGGCACATCCATGTGATCTTTACTGTCTGGGGAGCAGCAGGTGTCAGAAGAGAAACTGGTCTGAGGTGGCTGCATCTGCTCCAAGCTCCTAGGAAAGTGCAGAAGACATCATGAAAGGGGTGGGGAAACAGGCCTGGGGAGTCACATGCTTGTTATAGTAGTTACATTGTTAAGGACCGGAATGAGGAAATAAAGGCTTCATTTGGGGAAAATTTAAAAAAAAAAAAAAGTTCCATCTTGATCTTCCCACTCAATTTCCCCTCAGGACAAAGCAACCATGGAATTCACTAGTTTTGATATCTAGTCCTCTATCTTTGCTCTCTGCTGTAGCAGTCAGGCTGCACACCTGGCTTTCAGATAGGCATCAGCCTCAGCTAAGTGTGGGGCATTTTCACATGGTTTTTTCCACAGTGACTCTTTTTGCACCTGAACTAGGTTGAGATCAGTATCTGAGGAGCTGCTGATATGGCTGACAAAGCCCAAGAGCCGTATAAGACCCTGTGCTTAGCGATTTTGCAGCAGAGATGTTTTCTTGCTAGCCTGCTGCTAGAGCTCTATCTATAACGTCAACAATTTTATCACAGAAGATGGTCTCTAATATCAGGCAGAGCAGCCAACTTAGAAACAAAGTGGCATGGCTAATGTACTATAGGGTTTGGATAGATAGGCTGGTTCAGCAACCAAACTGATCCAGTTTTTGCAAGACAAAATATCCCTCATCCTACAATACCAACAACAGAAAGGACAGGACCAAGTCAATTGAGGAGCTAATTCCAATTTGCCTGCTAAGGCAGGATGTGAGTTCAGGCTCCCCACAAAGCCTCATACTGCACTGAGGATATTATATTATATATATTATATGTATTATAAGAGTATATTACTTTCACAAGCCTTACCTTACAGTCTCCCAGCTTTCAACAAAAGAGGAGGGGGCTAACACTTCCTGCTTCAGTTTTCCCATGAGACCATCTCCTGCTCCACCAGAATGGCTCTCTGCGACAATGCTGTTCCTGCAAGATAAGTACAAACAAAATAAAATTGAAAAGCAGCTCCTCAGGACACAAAGATACGGGAATGACTACACAGACATATTCATGCTGCCTGTAATATCACTGGTTATATGGGGCATAAATCCTTGACATCTCACAGGTTACATTAGGAACAGGGAAGAGAGCATTCAAAAACTCATTAAATTGGTCTTGATGTTTATTTACCACCACTGTCAGAAATGAATCCATGAGTCCCAGGTAAATAATTCTTCCCTGGAAAACAGTAGTATAGAATGTAGTTCCATGTCTGCCCAACATTAGCAGCCATTTCACTTAAATTTGCAGCACATCTGTGCTGTTCCTTGAGATTTGGCATTGCTAGTTTTAATGCAAAAAATATATAATCAGCTATAAATAACCTCAAAATAATCATTGGCATCTACTTTGCAGCAAAAGGAAAATGTTTATCTAACAGAACCGCATACACAAAAATGTAAAGGAACTAATCATAGATCTTCAAATAATTCAAAAAATGCATGTGATTTATTAGATTTGGTATCCATAGCGGGAAGATATAAAGTATGGACCATACCACAACAGTGCATGTTGCATAATAATTTTTTTCTTCTATTTTAAAATTGTGTGTGTTACATATACTGTTATTATGTTCCTACCTGGGAGATAACAGCCATACCTGGTAAGGACACATTTCAAATTTGATTCTATAAAAAAAAAATGATTCATGCTTACTTAAATGTTGCTCAGGAGCCATAAAAGGCAATCATACATTGTGCTTGTGAAGATTCAACAAGCACTGCCACACACTGCTTCCCATTTCAGAAAAGAACCTGGTGACAAACAGCTGAAGGAAATTAATCTTCTCAGTATAAAGGTCCTTGGATTCAAAGTTTTGTTAGGAGTAAAGTAGATAATGCAAACCTGATTACAGACGTGATTTGCCTCGACAGACCAATACACAGGATATATATCTAGATACTTGTGGATGGGCAATTAATAAGTCTCCTGAGGTCAGGGAATGTGGAGACAAAAGTGCATCTGATCGTCAAAAATACCAGCTGCAAACACTGAAGATTATATTAATAATCTTATGTCACTATTTTCTGTTACTATGAGGTGTGCCTAGTGAAAATGGTAGCATTTATGACAGAAAATCTTGCTCAGGGGATGGTCACTCAAATGATTCATCTATGCATGGGAAAAACAGAACAAAAGATGGAAATATATAAATGAAGAGGACAGAATAATCAAAAACCTTGAAGGGATGGCAAACTCTTGTGAGTTGGCAATCAATTTGTGACACATCCGCATAAGCACTGGTAGTTGTTCTGTTGGTGCAACTAAGATAATGAATATCAAATGGCCATTTTCCAGGGCAAAATTAATTTTGTCATGGCACACTTCCAGTAAGACAGAGGCAGTTTTGGAGGACAGTCTGTGAGAGCAGCTGAGTCATTTCAGAAAACTGCTTAAGTCAAAGAGCCCTAAACAGATTCCCTATGAGCCTACTGGATTACAGAGCCCTAAATGATACTGGCAAAAGTGTATAACTGCTGATGTGTTTCTTAATTGTTAGTGCAGTGGATACATTCACTGATTTTAAGTGATAGGTGACAAGGCTGGCTCAAAAGGCTGACGTGCATCTTAAGGGATTTTCCATGCATGGTATAAGATATGCGTACAGCGCACTGGTAAGAGAAGCTGGCATGTTTTCCCTGAGTGGGACTGCCCAAGGCAGGATACTGAGCTGGAGGAGCCATCAGTCTGAACCAAAAGGGCATTTTCAGCAGGAAGCGGTGCTGTGATGGACGTTGAAGCAGCATTACCTTGTTCTCCCCATCCCTCCCGGTTCCTACAACTTGTTCTTGTCATAACAAGGAAAGTCGAAAACAAATGGCTTGAAATAGTGTTTGGTTTAGAATGACAGAGAAATACTGCTTTGCTTTGCTTTCTGACATGGGGAAGGCTGTGTGTAGTAGCTCTAGATACAGAACAAGTAGTTACCATGGTGCTGTTCCTGGCACCCTGTTGCTTTCTGCTACCTCACAGGTGGACTCCTTGCCTTCTTCAAGCATGGTATTTTGCAACATGAAGGGGTAAAAATGGCTGTGTACTTTGAGTCACTGACCTAACCCAAATAAGCAACGACACTCAGGGGCAGGGACTGAAGAATCTGAAGGACTAATCTGACCAAGGTATTCCTAAAGGAAACAAGGAAGCAAAAACCCAAAACAGGTTTGGTCAAAACCATTTGGAGGGAGATCAGGAAGCAGGTTCTGACAGCAGGGGTTTCTTACAGATACCTGATCGTGTTCAGCTACGGGTTCATTTCTGTGCTCTGAGAAAACACAGCAGGGCTTCAGGTAATGAGAGGAGCCTTTAATTCCCAGGCAGAGATTAGAGAAGCACATTCCCAGCAATGGCTGGACTACATATTTCTGGAGATGAGAGACTTCTCTGATCAGTGACCCACCAAAGGTGATGCTCCTCCATGCGTATCGCCTAGTCCCTGCGTGCCTTCTCTGCACCAACCCTGCTCCTCGTGCGGCTTCATCCAAAATGCTGAATCTACCTCAGCTTTGCCACTGAGGAGCAAGTTGGGGATTAAAGTCCTGAAGGCCCAGTGAGACACAGGAGCCCCCACAACAAGCAGCACCGCAAAGCACCAAGGCAGTGCCCAGATGCACCATGTTGCTCTGTGGGTGCAGCACTGCCGCTGCTGGCCCTGAACCAGCCTTGCCCTTGGCACAACTGCTGCCAACTTTCTCTCTGCATCACCTATCCCTGCTGGGAGGTGGCAGGGGAGGAGGAGGTAGAGGGGGAGGAAGGACACGGTGTTCCCAGGGCCCCACCTGGCTGCTCACTGCTTGCTCCGAGGCGCCTGCTCGGGGGGGGGGGGGGACGCGGCCCGCCTCGACCCCCTCTGGCGAGGCCAAGGTCACATCGCCCGGCGGCCCGCTCGACCGCGGACACTTGAGAGTTTAAAGAGGCTTTTCTTCCCCGGGAGCGGCACGGGGGGAAGGGGAAGGAGCAGGAGAAGGAGAAGGAGGGGGTGGGCGGGGAGAGGCTGGCCAGGCAGGAGCCGGGCGCAGTGCTGGCTCGAACTGGAAAGGAACCAGTCGCAGCCGAACGGCGGAGGCTGCGGGCGAGGCGACTGCCGCGCAACCCGAGCGATGGGCACGGAGGCTAGCGCCGGCGCCGCGGCCCCGGCGGGCGGTGGGGCGCAGGTGCAGCCGGTAGCCGCGGGCTCTGCCTCGGTGTCACCAGCGGGGGCACGGGCGAGATGGGTGCTGCGCGGGACGGGGAGTGCTCTGGCGAGCGCCCGGCGAGGGGGTGGCGGAGGAGGGCACGAAGGCAGCCGGGTTTGGGGGAGGACAGCGGTGTGGAGTCAGTGCGTGCAGCCAGCGGGGCTGGCCGCGTTACTGATTCTGAGTTCGTGATGCAGGATGGGTCTGTGAAATCGGGGAAGATGCCAGAAGGAGAGAAAATGAGAGAGTGCAAGCACGAAGTGGAGCAGCAGCAGAAGGAAGATGAGCACGAGGGCCTCATCGAATTCTACGGTTCCTACCAGGAGCTATTCCAGTTCTTCTGTAGCAACACGACCATCCATGGGGCGATACGCCTCGTATGCTCCAAGAAGAATAAGATGAAGACAGCCTTCTGGTCTGTTCTCTTCTTCCTCACCTTCAGCTTAATGTACTGGCAGTTTGGGATCCTCTACAGGGAATACTTCAGCTACCCTGTCAATCTCAACCTCAACCTCAACTCTGACAGGCTGGCTTTCCCTGCTGTGACCCTGTGCACCCTCAATCCATACAGGTAGGAAATAGACTGCAGGAGCTGCAGACTGCCTCAAGTCTCGCAGGTGTAGGATAAAAACATATACTCTTATTTTCCACCTTGTCCTTGAACATCCCATTCAGTAGTAGTGCTAGTGGAAGGGAAAGCTCTGATGGACCTTTGCTGCTGCAGGGCATTCACACTAAGGCATATTAATTTAGACTGCTGTGCTTGGTAGTGTACATTAACAGCCTGTACTGGGTATTGCAGTGGGGCAGAAATAGGTGTATTTATTTGCCTCCTAGGAGGATGGTAGCTTCTAGCAAAGGGGTTGTATTTACAGCTGGCAGTGGGAATGTCCTGAATCACTCCAGCAAACTTTGTTTGCCACAGGTGTCTTATCCAGAGCTTTTTATGTGTATCCAGCCTTAGCCTTCCAAGTTTTTTCTCTTCCCTTGTACAGATACAGTGCTATCCGGAAGAAGCTAGATGAACTGGATCAGATCACCCATCAGACACTGCTAGACCTCTATGACTACAACATGTCCGTGGCACGAAGCGACTGGTCAACCCTGTCCACACGAAAACGTAGTTCAAGAAGTCTGCTCCACCATGTTCAGCGCCATCCACTGCGAAGGCAGAAGCGGGATAACTTGGTCAGCTTGCCAGAGAACAGTCCCTCAGTGGACAAGAATGACTGGAAAATTGGCTTTGTTCTGGTGAGAATCCTGGATACCTTCTGTCTTATGCTCTCCGGTCTCTGCCTCCCTACTGTCTGTTAGACCCTTGGCCATGCCCTTCCCCATGCGGAAGTCAGATTAAGCTGCACTGGCTTTTGCTAATGACGGGTTAAGGTAGAGCTGAATCCTTTGCCCAACACAATCCTACTCCCCAAGTCCTGTTTCCATCCCTGCAGGCCCCAGGAAAACTGTCCCTTTCAGTGCCTATTAGTTCCTAGATAGGGTAGGGGAACCTTATCCATGCTGAAGACCACATCCATCTTTGAGTTGTCCTTGGAGAGCTCTGTATGAAAAGTTAACCTTAATGTTGCCTAATAAGTGCACCGAGAAAAGCAATGAGTGGCTGTGGGCCATGTGAAATGTGGTCGTGGCTGTATTTGCTGCTGGGAAACAGCTCCCCTGCCTCCGCCCTAGGGTATCTGTGTTTGCATTTACAAAGGCTCTGGAGGACTGGAGCTAATCACCTGCCAGTTAACTAGAGTTCCCACAGGATCACAAACTCTTCTTGTCTGGACACACCCTTAAGGAAAGGCTTCCCACACAAGAATTTAAAGCCTCTGTTTATATTCCACATAGAATTTATATGCAGTAGATCACATTGCACATCTTGCTGTGGTTTATTGTGCCCTGGGTTTCACTCAGCCTTGCTCATTGACCTGGTGTTCCCCTTCCAGTAAGGAGCTGCACTGGGATTGCTTTCACCCTTGCTATTGATTGCCTTTTTGTCAAGCATGAGTATGTTACAGCATTTTTCCTCACTGGTTTGCTTCCACACTGATGTGCAAAGGGAACACTGATAGCCCACATCCTCATCTTCTCGTCTTAGGAAATTGCTCCTCGACACGGCTATTCCTTTTTTTCCAGTGCAGTGAAAACAACGACGATTGTTTCCATCAGGCGTATTCCTCAGGGGTAGATGCAGTGCGAGAATGGTACAGCTTTCACTATATCAATATCCTGGCACAGATACCTGATGCAAAAGCCCTGGATGAGTCTGACTTTGAGAATTTCATCTATTCTTGCCGCTTCAATGAAGCAACATGTGACAAGGCGTAAGTGGTGGAGATGTCCTAGCCTGTCTTCCTAACAGCACTTTTGTGCCTGGGTACAAGGGAAACTCAAGACACCTGCATTAGAGAACTTCTTTCCTAAGGTGGGATCATTCTTTGTTCAGTTCCCATTATCTCAAATTATGTCTCTAGGTCTTTCTAGTGGGTTGTGCTCAGCAGAGTCAGAGAACCCTTTGCCTTAGAGAAGAGATTCTCTTATTCTTTCTGTACAGACCCCAGTGTGGGTACAGATACACCAATGTAGAAGTTTCTTTGTTCTTAATTTTGAAAGATTTTCAGTGATAGAGTGGTAGAGCCCACATACAAGAGAAGAAAAGAGTTGTTACGTAATGATGTAAAAACCATATCCCACTTCTCTTCTGACATGGTCAAAAAGTCCCAAAGAGGCAGTGAAATGAAACCCATTTGCAAGGGAAGAAAAGAGGTAGTAAGAGCTAAGAGCTTTTTTAATATTAAGAAGGTGATATAGAAATTGACAGTTCTGCTAAAACCCATTTGAACTCTGAAGAATTAGCAATGTGATAAACCTCATTGCAAACCTGTCTAAACCTGTCCAGTTCCAGTATTCTCCCTTTTTTTTTTCAGTACATTTTAATTGTTCTTCCCCTTAGGGTTAGTTTACATAACAAACACTGCCCATCTGCTGTAAAGCCCCTCTTTGTGCAGGTGGAAAACAGAATTGTTCCTTTTGGATAGTGCTTCCTATTTGCCTCACAGCCCTTCTCACTTGATGTGAATATTTATGTCCCTGTCTTAGGAATTACACGCACTTCCATCATCCCTTGTATGGGAACTGCTATACCTTTAATGACAACAGAAGCAGCTTGTGGACATCCTCACTGCCTGGGATCAATAACGGTGAGAGGGACTCTTTGGTGGGTGAGGAAGACTGCTCAGCTTTGTATGCCCACCAAAAGGGTCCAAGTGGCAAAGGGAATTACGGACATCTTGCTGTACTTATTTCCTTTGGTGGTGACAGATTGCAGTTCTGCTCTTTCCTGTCCAAGTTCTGTTTAGACCCATGCGAACATGATTGTCACATGGTCATGGCTCTCCCTCACTCCTGTCCCACTGAACTCTCTTTTCTCCCATTAGTGCCTGGTCCTTAAAATCACTGCTCACTCTAGACCTGTGCTGGCCCTTCCTTAACCTCTCTATAACATCTTTGGTGCCACGCTCCTGTGAAACTACTCTTGACCTCCTGCTTCACCACTTAACTTGTTTGCAGCTACTGATGCGTTGCCTTCCTAAGAGCCCTGAAACTTTTCTAGTCCTAATCTTCAAACTTTCCTCCTATCAAGCTCTGAAAACTCTTTCCACACCCAATTCTGTCTTTGCTGAAAAAGCCATAATTAAGAAATCCAGTTTTCTCTGGCCTCTTCTGGAGCCTCCATCCTTGTGCCTTGCTTCCTTTCAGCCACCCTCCATTCCTGCCCAGTTTAGATCCAGCCCTGATTAATGTTTCTCTTCCTTTTCCTGTTACTGGCCTAGTTCTAATCACATTTCTCTCGTATTCTGTAGCAGGGCTGGCGATGATCTCCCTTGTTATCTGCCATTTCCTCAGGTCTCTCTCTGGTGGTGCGCACTGAACAGCATGATTTCATCCCTCTGTTGTCCACGGTGACAGGAGCTAGGGTCATGGTCCATGATCAGAATGAGCCAGCCTTCATGGATGATGGAGGTTTCAATGTGCGTCCAGGTATTGAGACCTCCATCAGCATGAGAAAGGTGAGGGCAGAGCAGAGGTAAGACCTGTGGTAGTGAGAATATGGTCTTCAGTAGGGGTGGACAGGTGTAAAGAGAGGGGGATTAATCACATGGTTGAAAGGAGGAAATGAACAGCAGCTTATGGCACTAGATGAGAAGCATTTGTTTGAAATTTATTACAGAAGAATGAAATGGGGGAAAGCAGGATGGAGTTGGCACTAGAGATAAACATAGGGAGTGGGTATTGATGAATGAGCAGTGGATGGCATGGAAGTATGGGAACAGCGAAGTGTCAGGCATTTTTGGATATTGATCATTTGATATTCTAGGAGATGACTGTGCGTCTTGGGGGCAGTTACAGTAATTGCACAGAGGATGGCAGTGATGTGCCAGTGCAAAACCTGTACTCATCTCGCTACACGGAACAGGTAACTCATTAGTACTGGTATGGTGTCAGCTTGCTTCCCTACTTTCCTGGGATGTTTCAATTCCCTCAAGTCTGTCTGTTTCTGGACACTGCTAATGGTGTGATATAACGCAGATTACAATAGTATTGGTAACCTTTTTGAGCCTTTTCCATCTCATATGCCCCGCCAGGTGTGCATTCGTTCCTGCTTTCAGCTCAACATGGTAGAGCGCTGTGGCTGTGCGTATTACTTCTACCCTTTACCTGCTGGGGCAAAGTACTGTAACTATATGAAGCACATAGCTTGGGGTAAGTGCTTTCAGGACAGTAAGAAATATATAGTAAAGTTCATTTGCTCCATCTCATGACCCCAGCACCTTTGCTCATTGTCTTCAATGAACTTCCCAGTTTTCTGGTGCAAGACACCCAAAAGACATTCTTCTCTTGAATGGTTGGTCCTTCTGAGCTTGTTGAAGGGAACCTTCTTTGGATTCCTCTCACTGCTGCACGCTACCTTTCTTAGTATAGATACTGTGAGCTCATCTGTTTTTACTTTCTCTGCTGCTTAGGGTACTGCTATTACAAACTCCTGGTTGAATTCAAAGCTGATGTGCTGGGCTGTTTCCACAAATGTCGGAAACCTTGCAAGTAAGTTTGTCAGTCAGATGGAATAGAAACCATATCCCTAAAGGTGCTGGAAAACATTCACAGACCAAGGCATGAGCTTGAGTGAATAGCTGAGCTGTGAACCTAAAAGACATTTCTCTCATCAGGAAACCGTAATTGCTGAGGAGTGTGTGTGCTCCTCAGGATAGTTCCTCTGGGGTGAGCTCCTGAGAACTGTACAGAAGCTCAATGGGAAATGGGCAGAACTTCAGTGGGGGAGGGAGCTTCCAGGTGTGCCTGGGGATTTAGACACTTGGCCTTGTGGGCTCCTACAGCCTTAGAAGCTAATTCAGTCTCTTGTCCTACAGAATGACACAATACCAGCTGTCAGCTGGATATTCTCGCTGGCCTTCTGCTGTCTCAGAGGTAAGGGAGTGGTGTCCTGGCTCCCAGTACAGCTGGGAACTCTAGTTTAGCCCTCCCTCAGCCGGTACTAATCCTGCAAAAGATGATAGTTATCATGTCATGCCTTTTTTTTTTCCTCACTTTCATTTCAGGACTGGGTTTTCTACATGCTTTCACAACAGAACAAATACAATATCACATCAAAGAGGTGAGAGCCTATAAGTAGAGGTGATATCAGAAACAGAAATAGTCCCGGTGGTATTTGCATGTGAGCGGGTCAGAATTCAGATTAAGCCACTGTTAGCAAGAGATTATACATGGGGCTTCAAGGACATGAGGACAAGGACATGGATTTGAGTCTGAGTGGAAATAACTGAGGTTTCAGCAAGGACTGAAAATCCAAGTGAAGAGTCTGAAAAAGGTCAGCTGCTGTCGCTGTGTGCTCTGGAGTCACAGTAAAGGTGGGAAGGAGAGCTATACAAGAGTTTCTGCTTATTGCTGGTTTAAGACACCACAGACACTGGATTTCACAGAGCAGTCTCAGAGTGTCATGTATGTGCCAAAAATTGTTTTGTAGCATGAGTTAGGCAGCATTCTGTCTCATATATTCAGGTAGGCTGAACTGGATTTATTAGACTGCTGAAATGGAGAAAAGCCTCTGGGTGGTGTATGTATGAGGGAGATGATGGGCAGAGGGTGGCAAAGGAAATATGCTTGATACAGAAATGCAGAGATTGCAGGTTACTCAGCTCTATATTTCATTAACAGGAATGGAGTTGCAAAAGTGAATATATTTTTTGAAGAATGGAATTACAAGACCAATGGGGAATCTCCAGCTTTCACGGTACATACTTCACTACCCTGTCCTCTCTAGCCACCTCTTCCACCACCAAGCTGTTCCTCTGAATTGGAGGGCATTCCTTCCAGAGGCATTGCTGGCTGTCAAGCCTCTCTTCCTGTAGCAGGATGGGAAGATCCACCCAGCACCATGGGGCTACTGCTACTGGGAGTGGACAGGGAGGCAAAGGGCTCCAAGAGGTGTTTTTTCTCACTGCCCTTGCTCTGTGTCTTGTAGGTAGTGACTCTGCTGTCCCAGTTTGGGAATCAATGGAGTCTCTGGTTTGGATCCTCTGTACTTTCTGTGATGGAACTTGCAGAGCTGATTCTGGATTTCACTGCCATCACTTTTATCTTGGCCTTCCGCTGGCTCCATTCTCACAAGAGACATTCCCCACCAGCGCCACATCCAAGCGGTCAGGACAACACTGCTTTCCAAGACGAGACTTCGGGTCTCAGTGCTCCACACCGCTTCACTGTTGAGGCTGTAGTGACCATGCTGCCAACTTACAACAGCCTGGAACCACGCGGGCCAAACAGGGATAGCGAGATGGGACATGAATGAGGGAGTAGCTTATTCCACAATGCAGACGGATGGCAACTGGATCAGAGGCCGCACACATTCTCTGTGGAACCTGCATTTCCTTCTTTCTGAGGTGCTCTACCTGGATCATAGTAGAATACAGCACTGCGGTTGGCCGTGGGTTAGTTGCTCTCACCATTGTAGCTGAATTCTTCAGTCTCATAAAATATTATTGCTCTGGGGATCACCAGAACTCAGAATCAATCTAGTCTATGTGTGGGGAAGAGGTCATCTCAGTTTCCTTACACTCCTTGCGTGCAGTCACCTACATGTGCACGTGTGCTTTCCTTTCCCTGTAACGCGGATGCTGCCACAGTTCTTGTCTGTTACTAATTAAAGACATTTGGCAGGTGTGGCTGGCCTCTTCTGTGAGCAGCAAGGGACAGGAATTGAGGCTGAGCGGGGATGTGTGGGCCTCACCCCTCAGCAGGCTGAGTTTTCTCTAGCTTTCCCTAAGGTTAGAAAGTTGCTGCTTCCTATTTCTTCATGGCTAGCCCTGATGCCAAGAACAAGCTGTGTCTTCTCTTCTTGTTCCCCAGAGGAGAGGCTACATATACAGCCCTGAGTGAGGACAATCACTGCCATAATCCCCATCTAAATTACACACGATATTTGGGGGAAGTGGTTGACACTTGCTGCCACTCACAAGTCAGGATTAAACTCTTCCCTCAGAACAGGGCCTCCTTTTTTAGGATGACTATATGGCACTGGTGGTTCTGTTCTGCACCAGTCAGCTTCCTTGTGATAAAACATAAGCTTGTATTTTCAGCCAATTACTTGTTTTCCAAATGGTTCAGGATAAATTGATTTCAACATTAGCTTGTCCCTCCCTGGGTTTAAGGGCTGTGGGAACAAAGGAGTCCTTGATAGGGCGATGCAAACCCTCAGTCCCAAGCTGCCACAGGTCCTGTGAACACCTGCAAAAGAGTATCAAAACAATTCAGATCATGCAGTGCCTTACTGCTTCAGTCAAACCTTCCTGGGTTCAGCCAGAGGGGCTCCACTGAGGATTATGAAGCGTAGGAGATGGCACACTTTAATTTCTCAGGGAAAGTTTTACCATATTAAGAAAGAACCAAATAAACAATTCAAGACCAGCAGACAGGTTACATCGAGATTGTGGTGAAGACCCTTTCATAAGGAACTAATTTAGAATCCATAGAGCCAATCATAATGCAAAGAGCCCCTTTCAATTTTAGAATCTAGTTAATTATGATATAAAATAAAAACTGCAGAAATTTTAAATATAAAGGTAGATGCACTGTCCTTGGGAAGTTTGAGGATTTTACTACAGTACATAAGCTGATGCCTAATTCTTCCCTTTAAAATACTAAACCTGTGCCTGTTGTCCTGCTACCACACTGCTTGCAACTTATCTAAAACCTACATTTCACTTCCCAGCAGTGTAATTTTCATGGTCATAGACATGCACAGTATATTGTTTATTACAAAAAAAAATAGTTCCTCAGACTTCATCCCAATGCTGTGCTGAAGCTCCTTATATACAGCTGATGCCCCTTGTTTGAAAGAGCAGGGATGTTTCTCCACTGGGAGCAAAAGCCTAGTGAGTCTCAGCGGGGACAGGTTTTACACATTCTTGTTCAGAAAGCAGTTCAGCCACTGGCATTTAGAGCTGTGGAAGCATGCATTTCCCAAGGGAGGCCCCTAATGGAAAAAATCAGGAGTTCTTCAACACAAAATAAAGAAAATCCACTTTGTATTTACAGGAGAATGTAGAAGAAAGTGTTTAATAAAATTGTGAAACCACAAAATTGCCTTAATTTAAGGACTTCCATGTTCAGCAGAAACATACTATTCAAGAAGCAAATTAAAAGTTAGGTTTAATAACTAGGAATCATAACTAAAACACAAAATTACTTTGGTCAAAAAAAAGAGCAATTAGGCAATGCTGCACCTGCAGCCCAGGTCTTAGTCATGAATTCAGTACTACAGTCTGTAGACATAGCAAGTTGTTGGCAAGTGAATGAGGGAAAAAAAAAAAGTGACAGTACAGCTTTAACAGCTAGGTAAGGAAAACTTGCTGCTGTTCACTGCACATGGAAAGACATTTGTTTTACCCAAATCAAGAAAGGATAAATAACGGGTGCAACATCTAAGCAGTCTCTGTACATCAGGCAAGATAATTCATATTGAGCAAGATCCTTCTGGCATATCTAAACAAAGAAGACAAGATTCCTCACATGACAAGGTGCCTTGCGATAGCCATAAAATACATATGACCAACTGCATTATGCAGAGTTAAGGGGGTAATTAAAGGAAGATTGATGAAAGACATAACTATGAAAAACAAGTACCTGAGGGGTGAGTGTAGGGAGGATGGTGGCACCTTCTCCATGGTGGCAGGTGTCAGGACAAGGGGTAATGGGTGCAAGTTGAAACATAGGAAGTTTCATCTCCATGTGAGGAAGAACTTCTTTGCTGTGAGGGTGATAGAGCCCTGGAGCAGGCTACCCAGAAGGCTGCGGAGTCTCCTTCTCTGCAGATCCTCCAAAACCACCTGGCTGCCGCTCTGTGTCACGTGCTTTAGGTGTCCCTGCTGGAGCAGGAGGGTTGGACTAGATGATCTGTAGAGGTCCCTTCCAGCTTCAACCCTTCTGTGATTCTGTAAAAAACAGATGACGCTCCCTTCAGCCTCTTAAACATAAGCAGTCAGAGGAGGAAGTGATGTTCTCCCTGGAGGAAGCTTATGATGCATTGTTTATATTTTCTGTAAAAAATGTCAATATGTAAAAAATGGTTTTGATTGATGGACGTGAAGAAGGTAATGGACCCATTTTGAGTAGCTGTACATCCAGAGTTAAACAGCTGTACAAACATGTTGCTTTACAAGTTGTTAATTAAACTACCCGTACCTATCCTGGGTATTAGTGCACAAGTGGCCATCTTGGGCCATGTAGGTGATTAGGAACACCCCTAATTTGCCTACAGAGGCAAATGTACAGCCTACAATTTGCCTACATAGGCATCCCAAGAACATCCCTACATTTGCTGTAGACAGACAAGACCCCAAATCACCAGCTCAACAGATGTGTAGTGGTTTTGGTCTCTCTGAAAATGACAGGTACGTCCAGCAGTGCTGGGGTAAAAGTGAAATTTATGAGAAGTTAGTGTTTCATTGAGAATGTGAAACACAAAGGAGAGGAAGAAGTTTGCTTTTTGAGGGATTCATGGGTCAGCGAAATAGCAATGAAAAATCTGAGCTTTCAGTGGGGTGAAACTTGTACAAGAGGTTGAGATTATGAAAATGCTTAGTAGTGATAGGTATGAGAGAGGGGAAGTTATTTAGAGGATGTGGAAAATGTATGAGGAGCAACTGTGGACACTGAGTAAAGTTAAGCTGTGTGTTCTTGGACTCAGAACATCTGTCATGCAATGGAAGGCAGAGAAATAGAAATAAAAGACCTTGAAGAGGGAAAGTAAGTGTGGGAGAGAAAAATCATTTCACAGAGGAGTTAGAGTGTAAAAGAAAACTAGTTTGCTTTGCAAGGGTAAGAAGTGCAGAAGATAGTCCCATATGTTTAAAGAAGAAAAAGAAGGAGGAAGAAAAGGTTTATATAAAGATGCTAGGGAATTACAAAAGGAGAAGAGTGGTTAGAGACTTAAAAATAATAGAAGAGAATTGTGGAAGTGTTTGGAGTTGCTGAAGTAGGAAAGAGTTGCAACAATCAGCTCTTGTTGAGAAGAATCAGCAGAGTGGGTATAAAGGGAACAATCAGCAGAGCGGGTATAAAGGGCCCAAGCATCTTAAGTTCTTAATAATTCTCTTAATATCTACTTAAGAGGATTTGGGAGAAAATCAGTTGGGGAATTATCAGGACTGTGAAGTTATTCTGAGGGTTTGAGAATTTGCTGAGATAGGATGAATGTGGAGGACCTGAGAATGTCTAAGAAGACAGGTTAGACAGCATGGTGTTACTTAGGAAATAGAAGTACTGTGCATAAAGGACACAGTGGAGGAATGAAATCGGCATTTTTGGCATTAGCACATGGAATTGGAAGAAGGGCAGATGCCAATGATGGGGGGGGGGTTGAAGAATTGTTGCTGGAAATGACATCTTTCTGAGAGAAAGGGTCTATTCAAGAGTCATGTGAATTTCCAGCAGGCACCAAGAAACACAGGTAGAGAGGATCTGCAGCAGCCCAAAGGCTCTGGGGAAGAACCAGGAAGTAGAATGAGTTCAGAAGGGCCAGACCCCTTCAGCGAGAAACACTTAAGAATGTGTGTGTGCAATATGGTTTAAGAAAAGACTACAGGGAAAAAAAAAAGGGGGAGAAAAACTAAAAAGAGGTGTCTCTTTGTCTCTTTTTGGTAGAAAAGAGTTACAGAACTGTTGGTAAAGGGCATTGACACTTGAATGTGGGAGTAGTTCAAGTAGTAGGAGGTACCAAGTTACCAGAAGAGCAGTGTGCATAACAGGAGGAGCTGGAGAATGAACAGCAACAAACATTTGGGGAGAAAAGGATTGCTGGTGAATTACCAACACAAGTATGTGTGTCTGGACACAGGGAAGCTTGAGGACAGGACAGCAAGAACATCATAAGAGGGAGCAGCAAGAACTAGAGAGGGAGACATGTACAGGTATACTCTGCTATCTGTTAAAAACTTGTTCCTCAAAAGTGTGAGCACCAGCATTTTGGCAGTGAGCAAAGCAATGCTTCTAATAAGGATTAGCATAATGAAGAGATGCATGAAAAGCATTGTGCAATGGTTAGAAAGCACAGGGACAGCTTCCTAGTTATGGAGCTCAGCAGGCATGGGGGAAGAGAAAAGGAGCTGGGGAGTGACACCAAAACAGTGAAAATACAAAGACAGAAGGCTGTGAATTTCTAAAGCAGCAAGAGAAATATCACAGAAAATGGATGAGGACCAGAAATCAGAACAGAGGTGTCACTGCAAAGATATCTATCTAGAGGGTTTATACACTGAAGAAAATGTTTACAAGTTGCTCATATTGGAAACCTCGTGAGCAAATCAGGATGTTTCGAGTAACTGTTTAATTCCATTTATATATATATTTAGGACTATGGCAGCTGTGGTTTAAGTGCAGCTGAACTTGCTGGTAAACAGGGTAAACAAGCTGAATGAAGGGCCAGCATTACCACACATGACACCAGCTGTGCACTGTAGCTCTACATCTTCCAGACTCTCCATAATGCTCCGTGGAAGAAGCACTCTAGGCTCAATTCAATTATGCAATAGGCATAGATGAGTTACCTATTTTTAAACCTATATTCTAAGCTGCTAGATCTTAGAGATGGCAAATAATTGCCCAGAGGGCAAAACAATGGAGAAGTACAAAAATATATATATTTATTGCCTCCTTTAACCAAGTTAAGGCTTCCTACTCCCATGGAGTGTAAAGTTTTCTGATTTCCTTACTACTATTTGTTTACTCCCCAACTAAGCACTAGAAACTGGCCTCTTGCTTTTGATGAGAACTGCCAGGCATAGAATACCCTTCGATATATGGTTTCTGACAGGAACCTAAAGAAAGGCCAGAGGAAGGACTAAGGGGTCTAGAAACATCTGAGCATTTCAGACATACAGTTGAGGCTTTTTTCATAGACTTTGAAGCAGTTACAGCCCCTCAGAAGGGAACAGTTGCACAAGCAGCTGCACATTTAAAGACAGAGCTTGAATTTCTACTTGTACATTTAAAAAATTAGCCTTTGCCAAAGCCCTGGCAAGCCTTGCTTTGAGCACTCTTTATCTGTCCAGGATAGGAAACTCAACATGAGCAGCAGAGATGCAGATGCTTTAAAGGACACCTCTCAGAGAGGCAATCCCACCACTGCATGGAAATTTACTCCCTTACAAAAGGATGTGTCATCAAGCACATGCTCCTCATTGCAGGTCTGCCTCACAAAGGTGGTGGGCTGACAAGCCTCAGGGCACCTCCCAGCCTCCTGGGAAGAAAGCAGCACATTTAGCACCAAGGCTTGCCCTTCAGAGCAGCTGCTTGTGGAAAGCACTTCAGGCCCTAGGATGGGCTAGGGAACAGCACAGTCCAGGGGCTGGAGCCTTGTGTTCTTAAGAACACAGTACACTTTAATCTACCAGACAGCCCAAACACTCTTATTTCCCAAGACGGCTTTAATAGACTACCCACGCTGCTCCAATTTCAGTATTTACAGTGTCCTGACATAGTCTTGGTAGTGTTTAGAGTGTAGCTAACACTCCCACCAACAGCTGTGTTAGCCACCAGAAAAACCACAACCCACAGTAAATACTGATTGACAACCTAGACAAGACACATTAAAACACTGACACCTTGGTTTTTAAAAGGTCAGCACTAGATAAGGCTCTTGGCCCTTGCTATTTATTGAGTTTCATGTATAGAGCAAAGCAAAATAGGAGGGGCAGCCCTTTATTTGTGTGTCAGCCCTCCTTTAAGTCACTGACATTGCCCATGAAGCTCTCCCCTTTGACCTTGAATGGAGAACTCCCAGCCCAAAAGGAGGGGAATATTTTATGGCTGAAGGTGCTGAGGATGGGTTATTGAAACTGAAAGGGCTGCACCTCATGGACTGAACAGAGGCTGTGCAGACAGGGGGTGGGAGACATTTGATCAAGCAGCCTTTCTCTGCAGAGTTACCAGCCCCCCTAATAAGATTAAGGATTTATCACCAAATGCATCCAGAATATACTTCCAGCAACTGGCTTCACTGCAATGCACATCTGAAGTTTGTAGTTTTCTAAATAGCATGGAAGAATGGAAAGTTTTTTTTAAAAAAACCAAACAAACAAAAAAAAACAAACAACAACAACAAAACACTCTTCCAAAAGCAACCTGGTATTCCACAGCCCACTCCCCACCCCAAAAGAACAGACAGACTCAGCAAGGTGGTAAATTGTATTTGAGACCACTTAAAGTACATGCATTGATGACTATAACATGCCAGACAAGATTACAGTTGTGTTTACAAGTGAAAACTCCCCCCGTGTGCAGCCCCTCACTTCATACTTGGTGGGCCTTGTTGACTTTTGACCCCCCATACAGAGACAGAAAAGGAAGAGAAAGGTAGAAGAAACATACAGCTAACTAACATCCAAGAGAAAAATGGAAGAGACAACCTAGTGGGACATCAACCCCCAGGGGAACTAGGGAAATGCAGCACCAAACACTTGCTTACAAGTCAGAGAACTGCTGGTTTGGGGGAGGTCTCAAGCTCATATGCATACACCCTAAAGGCAAGCAGCAATAAGCAGTACAAGAGACCCTGGCTTCTCTTCAGTAGAGGCACTTCTGACCATCCACCACATCTCAGTTCCACAGAGAATTAGAGAAGTGCTCAGGGGATGAGGGCTGCTTCACTCCAGATCTTCATCTCTGCCCTCATCCAAGTTGGAGAGGGATGGAATTGCATGGAAATGAACTCAGCGCATGTGAAATGCTGGGGGATGAAGTGAGCATGCAGAACCTAACCCCTGCCCAGCTACCAGAGGAAAGGTGCTTTCCCAACATGCCCAGGGGAAGGAGAAAAAAAAAAAAAAAATCTGCTCCTTCCATCTTGTCTCTTCCAGTCAAGAACTCCAGCCATGTTCTCTCCTGCCTCCCCACACCCCCTTAAGCCTAGGCAGGTATCAGTGTATCCTAGACCTGAGATAGAGCTTCCTAAATTTAGCTCTCTGGGCTAGTTTACAGGCCACAGCTCAGACTCATACAACCCCAAAAGACTGCACAAACTGATGAACAGTACAGCTCATTTAACTAATTCTGAAAATAGATTTAAATAATTCAGATTTCTTGTTCATCCCAAGGGGAAACAAGATGGGGAATTGTTCACAGGAAGCCGTTAAGTTCTATGCACTAAATTTACTTCCACAGACCACCATGGATCCCAGATCAAGAGAGGCTGTAGCAAGTGGGAGAATTTCAGTATAAACAGGCCAGGTATCTGAGCTGCCAAACAGGAGCATCCGATGTCACTTTGCAGCGCACATGCCCAGAGTAGTCTTTCCCTTTGGACCCCCATCTGTTGGGAGTTTTCTGTAACACCTGCTGAGAGTTAGGGCTCTGAGATAGGAGAAAGAGCAGGCATTCTCAGAAAGCAGTGCAACTTGTTCAATCTCACCTGAAATACCTCTAAGCTCCCTTCCTCTCCACCTATCACATTGGGAACTCAAACATTTAAGATAAGAACACAAAACCAAAACCATTCCTGCTCCTGTTCTGCCCCATCCCAAACTTCACCAGAAAGCTAGAAGACAAAAAAAGACTCAGAATCCTAGCTTATGTCTGCATAGATGAAAGGAGCATTTTATGACCATATTCCTTATTGTCTATTTTCCTCCTTTCTCTTGGCAGGTGGTTTTTATTCTCACACATGCCTTTTAGCTGAAATAAGTTCTGTTACTGTCTACTTTACATTTAGTCTGTTATACACACTGAGGCTCCCTTTTATAATCACCAGGAGAGCCATTTTAAGAGAGCAAATGTTAATATAGGGTGAGGCAAGGTCTAGAAATGATTTTTAAGTGCTCATCTCTCCATAAGAGAAATCTAAATGAATGTTTTAGGTGCACTTGTTAGGTAGAAGGCTAAAGAATCTCATATACTTAGGTCCTTCATCCTCCCCAAGGCACTGCATTAAGGCATTCTTATATTGCCAGAATTGACAGAGGCACTATTTGATAAGTTTGATCCAGAACAAACTACATATTCTCTACAGAAGAGCACCAGTAACAGCTACCCACTCTTCTACTTCTCTTTCATCTAAGCTCAGAGGTCTCTTACAGCAGCAGTGACTGTTGAAGAGTCTAACCCACATTCAGAGCAACATTTGAGAGTCTTTATCTAGCAGACAAATCTAAACCAGTAATCAATGAAGAAGCTAGGTGGAAGGGAAGAAAAGATTTAGAGAGAGGAGAAGAGACAGGCAAGGTGACAGGGGTCAGTAGGTAGCAGAGTAAAGCAGATACATTCAAGTACAGAGGTAGACTAGAGGAACAGGGGAGACAAAAAAAAAAAAAAAAAAAAAAGGAGAGAACAAGAGGTCAAGTTACACAGAGGATGCTCCAAAGCCTCCACCAGGGAAGGGGTCCAACCCAACTCACCCACTCCCAGATGGCTGCCCCTCACACTCAACTGAGTTGGCAGACAGAACTGCCATTTCTACAGAAATCATCCCTCCCCAAACCTCTCCCACTTCCTTTTGCCATTGGGTAAAACATACCATTTCCCCAGGAAGTATGGAAGTTCCCTTCTTGAAGAGAAAAATAGTGCTGCTGGAAGTAACCACCTGCAACCAAGACCCTCCAGACATCAAACCAAAAAGCAAAGTTTATAGTATCCTAGAGTTAGAGCTCCTTCCCTTTTTTTGATACTTACTTACAATCACCACCACCACAATGGCACAGATCACTCCCATCATGATCATCATCTGAGGAGAAATATGGTTAGAGGTTAATACTCAGAACAGATTGACAAGTTTCTGAAAGCCAGGAAATAGTCCTCACTACTCTGAAGACAGGACAGACCAGACCAAGCCTCAAACCCTTCCACTGAAGGGATCCTAAACATTTGAGGCACTTAAGCCCCAAGTAACCTCTCAGAGTTCTCCGGGAAAAGTCTAGTCTAGTCTCCTACTCATGAAGGAGACATAGCACCAGGGAACTCACCTTGCAATTCTTCCACCAGTACTTCCTTTTGAGCTGAGCTGCATTGCTTTCAAACAACAAAGCACCAGCCTTAAGCGCATCAGCCCGGTCATCTAGTTCTGAGAGTCTCTCATCTCGTTTGATCACTCTGTCTACATTTTCACATATTATGCCAACCACCTGTAGAAAGAAGAGAAACAGTAGTAGTTACTTTTTTAGCTTTCTTTACTTACATAAAAGCAGAGTCCTGGTCTCTGACTAACACCAAGTTACTAAAAAGTGAATAGCTGAGGCATTAAGTCTGCCCATGGGCTGTTCTCTCAAAGCACCTGGGAGGGGCCGAGAGCCGTTCAGCATCCCACATAGCTCTGCTTTCATGGCAGAGACACAATGCAAGGCATCAGAAACCAGGCATACTTGTTCCTCAGAGCTCACCTGAGGAATGAGGGAGCTTTTCTGGGTAAGGCAGCCTCTGGCGTTCCTCCAGGCTCTTCATAGGCTTGTTAACTTACCTTTGAAGGATTTAATACAAATTTTGCAAGCATCTGCCCCATCAACATCCACCTGGATCAGGAACACAGTTACTAAAGAGCAGTTGGAGGTGAGAGCCCACACAGCCGCCAGAAAGCAAGAGAGCTACTGACCTCCTGCACTTCAGCCTGGGTCTGCTGCAGCCGGTAATCAGTAACGGTACTAGAGGGCTGCCTGGCGGGGGGCCCACCAGGGGCCACCCCCTCCGGGGTGCCAGGAGGGGGCTGCTGCGCTGGCTCGGACCTGGGAGACACAGAGCAGCGGAGAGAAGCCCGGTGAGGCGCCCAGCCCGGGAGGAGGCTCCTCACGCCCAGGTGAGCGGCCAGGAGCAGCGGAAGCGCCACCCCGAGCCCTGCAATGCACCGCCCGACGCCCACACTCACATCGCCACGCCAAGCCTGCCGCGCTCCCCCCAAGTGGCTGCCCGCCATGACCCACCCGTCGGCTTTACACAGCGACGGAGGCCCTGCCCACAAAGCAGATAGCCAATAAGAAGAGGCTGTAGGCTGAGACCAGTAAATCAACTCCGGGGGCTACCGCTCCCCCTCCTCCTCGTAGCCAATCACTCTGTCCGGGGAGAGGCGTCCCGCCTCCTGCCTGAGCCACGCCCCCTTCCCGTCTCCTGGCTCCCTAGCCAATGGGATAAGCCCGCCCCTAGCCCACCTTGGGGACGGCCAATGGGAGCAGAGTCCCTACCCCATCTTCTGAGCCGGGCATGCGCGAAGCGCGCGGCGCCCGCCCCGGCCGAGGGGCTGGCGGGGGCGGGGAGTGGTGCCGGGCCGGGGCAGGGGGCGTCGCTCCGCTGCGGTGCGATCCGGTACCATTCGGTGCGGTGCGGGTCCCTGCAGCCGTGCCGGGCCGTTCAGTGCCCGCGGCCCGAGGACCCGGCTGGCGCAGGAGGCGGCACCGCTCCCCTCAGCACAGCGCCCTGCCCCGGAGCGAGCCGTCTGGCCGATGGCCTCCCCGGGTGCCGCCTGGCTTGTGCGGGGTTACGGAGCCCGGACCGCCCCTGCCCTGTGCGCCCTTGCAAGGCCAGCGCGGGCTCCTGCCTTTGAAAGCTGCTGCCGCAGAATGACTTCATTTGATCCGCGCCTGTAGGACGTTCCAAAGCTGTGGCAAAGGTGCTGCCGGTGCTGCTGCGATTTGGGAATGGCGCTGCTGGCATGCTTCCCCGCTATGGCACAGCCTAAGAGAAATGTGAGTCAGTCTCTGACATGGGTGCATTAAGGCCCTTGATGCCCATCTGAGAGAAATTGGGCCCTGGCAGCAGCCTCAAGAGCAGCTATGTGTTTTTTTCCTCCCTCTCTAGATTCTTCAAAGCACACTGGATCAGAAGGGAGGTTTCATCAGTTTAGGATGAGAAGAGAAACAAGAACATAGTGGAGCAAGAAGTTTCCCCATACAGCTTCCTTTGTGGTGAGTAGGGCAGCAAATGACCAACTCAGACAAACATTCAACTGTATTTTCCTTCATAAAGTCAAACAGGCCACAAATAAAAGCCTTAGTAACGAGACTAGAAGACATAGAAAACATGGATAAATTATAGCGTAGGAACCAAGAGCATGGTGCAAAGATGATAGGATGTTGATGGTCATGCACTTGAAACGGTTGTGGTGAAAAGCAGATGATTTGGGGATTGGTTTGACTGATGTTAAAGAGGATCCGTCCATATCCTCAGCAGAGCTGAGGGCTTTTAAGTTCTGCCCTTACACAAGTTATGGATAAAGTTTATTTTGCTGGGTGACCTTCTGAATCTCTAATGTGGCTCACTCAGCTCGTGTTCCCCTTCAGACCAAGGGCACATATTGTCAAATATCCTGCCCCTAACCATGACAAGTCAGTGCCTCAGGACTTTGAGCAGAGCAGGTGAGCAAGATACTTCCTGTTACTCTTCAGTTTTGACTACTTTCAGACCGGGATTTCCAGCACAGGTGGTTTACCTGTGTTCTAACTCTCAGTGTCTCTCTGCAGGTGTTTCCTCAGTCCCCTCCCACATCCGTGCAGATTTCCTGAGACAACAACATCTTTTGTCAGAGTCCTGCAGGTCTTGCTCCAATTATCATGGACTTCACAGTTGCTTCAGTACAAGCTTTGGTTTGATCTTTCTAAAGCAAGGGAGGCTCTCTTCATTCCCTACCATCAAGTGATTTTAAAGATGGAACAGCTTTGCTCTGTAACAGTATACATTCAACCACCAAATAGGCCCCGTTACCTATCAGCCAGGCTAGCAGAGAGATGGACTGATCACTCTACAGGTTTTTCCTGAAGCACATGACACCAGAATTTGTAAGAAACAGGATGCTGGGCTAGAAGAATCCCAGCTTTGACTCGCTATAACTTTCCTTGTGAAGTAACCTGGGAGCAGTTAAGGAAAGCTTCTAGAAGTTGGAGACTTTTTTTAAACATTTAAGCTGCCTGAATTGTTTTTGCAGAGCTTGGCCAAATTATTAACCTAGGGATGCTCAATGTGTATCTTCATATGGATATTAAGTCAACATCAAGAAACAGAGACAAATCCTGTTTTGGAAACAGGATTTCACACAGTTCAACTAACCTTTGAATAGATCATGTTTAGTATTAATCACCAATAAGGGCAAAGCAGGGAAAGAGTATGGGGGGGACCACTTATGGCTAGTTTATGAATTGGATATGGGGAAGAATCTAAAATGGAAAAGAGCAAAATTGCCAAGCAGGAGCTCATAGAAACTGAAAGCCAACTGGAAGCCTGTCCAAGAACAGAGGACTCAAAAGGTGAGATATTCAGATGGGAACAGCTGCCTGTAAGGAGGAGTATATTGGAGACAGCTGCAAGGGCAGAACTCAAGGAGGAGCCCAGGCTTGGAGCAGCAGCAGGATCTGGGGGCTGGAAACACGTAGCAAGAAGTTTTACAAAGCACTAGGAGACGTATGCAAGAAGGTGACTTTATTGGAAGCACGACGCCACAGACCCACGGCTGCTTCTAGCGGTGCTTGCCAGTGCGGTTGAAGCGCCTGTACAGGTACCGGATCCTCTTGTTGAGCTTGTGTAAGTCATCTAAGAACATGCGGTCTCCCACCATGCGCTTCTTGCGGATGCACCTCTGCAGCTCGTTGCCCCGCCAGCCCCGCAGCCACTTGGGCCCCAAGATGAAGTCCTTGGGGTGCGCCTTGAAGTCTCCTGCGGGCAGGAGGGAGGGGGGTGAGCGACCCTGTAAGGGCAGTCAAGCCCCCCCGCCCCCCTGCACGCCCCGTGGCCTCACCCAGGATGCCCACGTTGTCGTAGACGCCGAACAGGGCGCGCTTCTCCGTCCAGCGATCCACCTGCTTGTGCTGCGGCGGCTCCTTCACGCGGGGCGCGCCTGGCGGGGACAGGAGAGGAGAGGCGCGGTCACGGGGGGCCGCGCCACCCCTCTGCGCGCCCCCCGGCACGGCGCGCGGCCCTCACCGCAGCTCACGGCCCGCGCGGCCCCGGGGGGCGGCGGCGGCGACGCCGCAGGGCGGCCCAGGAGGGCCCGTCCAGCGGCGCGCACGAGGGCCGCCATCGAGCTGCGCCGCGGGCTGCCCCACCCCTGCCGCTCGCGGGGGCTGTGGGGAAGCGCGGTGGCGTCACGCGAGCCGGCCGTGGTAGGGGGAGGGAGGGCGCCGGCCATTGGGCGAGGCGTTGGCGCGCGACGGAGCTTCCAGGCGATGATAGGGCGAGGCGAGGGGCGGGCTGAGGCTGCCCGCGCGCGCCGTTTTGAGCGCCCGGGCGGGCGGTTGGCGGTTTCCATGTCGTCCACCATGTCGTCCCCGTCGTGGGAGTTCCATCTGCCGCTAGCCCCTGGCGACCTGCTGCACAGTGGCGGGCCCAGCCGCTATGCTGTGCAGGAAGTGCTGTCCGCCCAGGAGCTGGCGGCGCCGCTCGCAGGTAAAGGGGGAACCGCCTCCCCCTCGGTCCCGACCTGGCCCGCTTAACGGCCTTGACCACGCGTCCCCCCTCTCTCTCTTCTCCCCGCAGCCTTCCGGGCCGCGGTCCAGGCGCGCGGCGCGCTGGCCGTGCTGCAACACTTCGACACTCTCTACAGCCTGCTGCAGTGAGTAGGGGCGACCCCGCAGGGGGACGCGCCCAGGGGAGGCTGCGCCGCTCCCTCGCGGTGTCCGCCCGGTGCCTTTAGCGCTCTGTGTTTGCTGTGCAGCCACTTCCGAGCTGTGGGTGCCACTCTCAAGGAGGATGCCCTGGAGCTGATGGTGCAAGGTGGGTACCCGCCGCTGAGGGATGAAGCAGCAGGGGTAATAGAGAAGTTGTTCTCCTTCAGCAGCTCAATGATGATATAAAGGCTAATGTGACTCACGGGTGGGGTTGCACGCTCAGCCCATTCCAGCAATACGGGTCTGTAATCTTGGTGGACAATGCAGAGCTGTGCGTGTTCGCTGTAAGGGCAGGCCAACATCAAATCCCCTTCCCCATGTCCCAGGGCGATGCGTCGCTGGGATGCTTCGGCTCTGAGCGAGTGCTTCTGAACCGACGGGGGGCGGTGGGAATAGGACAGGCAAGCGTCTCCATGGTTTGGGTTGCAGGGTTCAGCCCGTGTTACAGCTGGTGAGATGTGAGCACAAATCTTTGGTAATCTGATAACTGCTCTAACCCTGATAAAGGAGGCTGACTGAGGGGCCTGGCCAGGTGTGCTCATGATTTTTTTCCAAATTTCTCAAGCGGTCTCTCGTCATTCCAACGACCTTCCTGCCATCGTGGGTGATCGTGGCCTGAGTCATGCGGATCGTGCTGCTCACCTCAATGCCCTCAAGATGAACTGCTATTTGCTGACTGGTCTGGTGGAGGCCTTTGAAATGGCAACCTGCAAGAGTGATTTGGTGGAGGTGGATCCTGGTGGAAAGGTAGGTGAGGGGACTGAGGAAAAAAAACAAGTTGGAACTGGATGTAATCTTGTTGGACTCCAGAGAGGTGTGCTGCTTGCCAGGGGCCTGAATAAAGGATGTTACAGAAAGGCTCCCAAGGCTTGTCCCTGGGAGCCCCTGGTATTGTTTCACATGGGCACAAATGATACCATGGGGAAACTGAGGGTTATCAAGTGAGACTTCAGAGCCCTAGGGATGGACGTCAAAGGTATGGGAGCCCAGGTAGTGTCCTCCTCTGCCCTACCAACGAGGGGAATGGATTCAGGGAGAAGAAGGTGGATACGGTGGATTAACACCTGGCTGTGCCACTGGTCTTGGCAACAGGGTTTTGGCTCTTATGACCATAGGACTCTGTTTTATGATCACCAGCTAGTGGGGAATAATGGGAACCATCTCAGCAAGAGGGGCACACGTCTCTTTGCCAAAAGGGTGGCCAACCTGGTTAGGAGGGCTTTAAGCTAGACGAGAGGGGGGAAGGGGAGTGTCACACAGACAAGGCAATCAGTACCACGCAGCCAAAGTCAGATGGCATCCAGCGGGAGCATGGTAGTGGGGAAGTGAGAACAGGATATGATTATAGAGGGTCCTCTTTCACACCTCCTGGGAAACCTGCAGGCTCAATTACTTCCCTGAAATGCCTGTACAGCAATGCGCAAAGGATGGGGAATAAACAGGGCAAACTGGAGATCTGTGTGTGGTCCCAGCATCATGATCTCATTGCAATCACAGAGACGTGGTGGGATAGCTCACATGACTGGAGCGCTGCCATGGAAGGCTATGTGCTCTTTAGAAAGGATAGGCTGGAAAGGCAAGGTGGTGGAGCTGCTCTTCATGTGAGAAAGGAACTGGAATGCATGGAGCTCAACCTGGGGGTGGGTGATGAGCGAGTTGAGAGCTTGTGGGTAAGGGTTAAAGGGCAGGCTAATGTGGGAGACACTGTGGTGAGTGTCTCCTACAGGCCACCTGACCAGGATGAGGAAGTTGATGAGGTCTTCTATAGTCAGCTGGATGTTGCCTCACGATCAGAGGCCCTGGTTCTCATGGGGGACTTCAACTACCCTGACATCAACTGGAAGGACAACACAGCCAGGCACAAACAGTCCTGGAGCTTCCTGCAGTGTGTTGATGATAACTTTTTGACACAGGTTGTGGAGGAGCCGACGAGGAGAGGCGGGCTACTGGACCTCGTGCTATCAAATAGGGAGGGACTTGTAGGAGATGTGAAGGTGGGGAGTAGCCTCGGCTGCAGTGACCATGAGTTGGTGGAGTTCAGGATCCAACGAGGAGGTGGCAGGGCTGTTAAGTAGCCTTGCAACGATGGACTTCAGGAGGGCCAACTTTAGCCTCTTCAGAGACCTCCTCGGAAGAATCCCACGGGCTAGTGCTCTAGAAGGAAGGGGGGCCCAAGAGAGCTGGTTAGTTTTCAAGCGGCACTTCCTCCACACCCAGCAACAGTGCACCCCATGTGTAAGAAGTCAGGCAGAGGGGGCAGGAGGCCTGTATCGATGAGCAAGGAGCTTATGGCATTGCTCGAGCAGAAGAAGGCAGTATACAGAGTGTGGAAAAAAGGACAGGCCCCTGGGAGAAATACAGGAACGTAGTCAGGGAATGCAGAGATGCGACAAGGAAAGCTAAGGCATGTTTGGAATGCAATCTGGCAAGGGATCTTAAAAATAACAAGAAAAACTTCTTCAAATATATTAACAGCTAAAGGAAGATCAGGGAAAACGTGGGTCCGCTGGTGAATGAGGTGGGTACCCTGGTTATAAATAACACAGAAAAAGCAGTGTTGCTGAATGCCTTCTTTGCTTTGGTGTTTACCCAGGGCAGCCCTTTAGAGTCCCAGGCCCTAGGGACAAGAGAAGAAGCCTGGAGAGAGGAAGACTTGCTCTGGGTGGAGGAAGATTGTGTTAGAGAGCACTTAGGTAAACTTGATACCCACAAATCCATGGGCCCTGATGGGATGCACCCAAGAGTGCTGCATGAGCTGGTGGATTTATTGCTAAGCTGCTCTCCATCATCTTTGAAAGATCCTGGAGAACAGGGGAGGTGCCAGAGGACTGGAAGAAAGCCAGTGTCACGCCAGGCTTCAAAAAAGGGAAGAAGCAGGACCCAGGAACTACAGGCCAGTGAGCCTCACCTCCATCCCCAGAGAAGGGATGGAACGGCTCATACTGGCCGTTGTCTCCAGGTGTGTGGAGGACAAGAAGGTGCTCAAGAGTAGTCAGCATGGATTCATGAAGGGGAAATCATGCTTGACTAACCTGATAGCCTTCTATGATGGAATGACCAGCTGGATAGATGAGGGGAGAGTGGTGGATGTCGTCTATCTCGACTTCACTAAGGCTTTTGACACTGTCCCTCACAACATCCTCCTGGGAAAGGAGTGTGGGATAGATGAGTGCACAGTGAGGTGGATTAGGAATTGGCTCGATGGTGGAGCTCAGAGGGTGGTGATCAGCGATTCAGAGTCTAGTTGGAGGCCTGTAGCTAGCAGTGTTCCCCAGGGGTCAGTCCTCAGTCCAGTCCTGTTCAATTTATTCATCAATGACCTGGATGAAGGCACAGAGTGCTCTCTCAGCAAGTTTGCTGATGATACAAAACTGGGAGGAGTAGCTGATACCCCAGAGGGCTGCACTGCACTGCCATCCAGAGGGACCTGGGCAGGCTGAATAACTGGGTGTTGAAAAAACCTCATGAAATTCAACAAGGGCAAGTGCAAGGTCCTGCACCTGAGCAGAAATAACCCCAGATACCAGTACAGGCTGGGGACCAACCTTCTGGAGAGCAGCTCTTCAGAGACCTGGTGTCATGGTGGACGACAAGTTGACCATGAGGCAGCAGCGTGTGCCCTCGTGGCCAAGAAGGCCAATGGGATCCTGGGGTGCAGGATTAAGAAGAGCGTCTCCAGCAGGTCGAGGGAGGTGATCCTGCCCCTCTACTCAACCCTGGTGAGGCCACATCTGGAGTATTGTGTCCAGTTCTGGGCTCCCCAGTACAAGAGGGATGTGGAGCTGCTGGAGAGAGTCCAGTGCAGGGCCACAAAGATGATCCAGATCCTGGAACATCTGCCCTATGAGGAGAGACTGAGGGAGCTGCGCCTGTTTAGCCTGGAGAAGAGAAGGCTGAGAGGGGATCTAATCAGTGTCTATAAGTACCTCAAAGGAGGAGGATGGTGCTGGCCTCTTTTCAGTGGTGGCCACTGACCGAACTAGAAGAAACAGCCAGAAACTGAAGCATCAAAAGTTCCACAGGAACATAAGGAAAAATTTCTTAACAGTGAGGGTGACAGAGCACTGGAACAGGTTGCCAAGAGAGATTGTGGAGTCTCCTTCTCTGGAGATCTTCAGAACTTGCTTGGACGCAGTCCTGTGCCACGTGCTCTAGGTGTCCCTGCATGTGCAGAGGGATTGGATTAGATGATTTCTAGAGGTCCCTTCCAACCTTAAGCATTCTATGATTCTATGACTCTGCGGTTCTGCAAGAACTGATGCATTGCTGGGATTACTCAAGCATGATACAGGCAAGGATGGTGCATACCGTGGAACACTTGTGTTTGTGGAAAGCAACCAAAGGGACAACAGACTTTAAAATATTAACAGGGACTCAAATACCCAGACCTTTGTTTGCTCTTCAGTGACTGGCTGTCTGGTCCTTAATGTGACAGTATTTTCTCAAGGGCTCTGGTCTGTGGTCAAATATGATAGCAATCGGCGACTTTCATTTGAAATGAGCCTGTAGGTTTCTTATACATACCTGTATGCCTCTCGGGGCTCTAGAGTTTGACAGTCAATTTTATGCTTAAGGGAGGGAGAATGGTGAAGGTGTTTTACCTCCTAATTTCCTTCTCAGAACAAGAAGAACCATGCTAAGGCCTCTGGATTCTCCTGGGAAGAGGAAAGAGAGCCAGTCATACGACTGCTCATGCAGCTGCTGCAGCTTGATCTCCGTCGACTTTGGAATAATTTGGTGGTGGAAGAAGAATTTGTCAGGTTAGAGGAGTGCTGGGAAGTGACATGGTGGAGTGGGTGTAAAGGTGGGTTGGGTGATAGTGGGTTTGTGGGAGATGGCATTAAACCTGCCTGTGGGCTAGTCTTACAGCTCTCTGGCAGATGCAAATCTTCGGGAGATTGAAGAAAGAGGCTTAGGGCAAAAGCAAGCAAGTTTAGGAACTGCTTTCCTCATATAGGTCTAAAATTAAGATGTTAATTGTTCAGTTTCTCAGGGATGCTGGAGAATGCCTCTGGTTTGAGATGATCTTTTAGCTAGGGCAATTTGCTAGAATGGCATGGGTGTGATGGCGAGGATGTTGACTAACTTTCTACTGTGGTTTTTAGCTTAATGACTGGAAGCTGCTACCGTATCCTGGAGAATCCAAGTATTGGTCTCCAGAAGCACCGAGCCACACGGGAGGCAGTGACACATCTGCTTGCTGCAGCTTTGGTTCACTATGATCACATGTTCAGTGAGTTGCTGCTCTTCCCCTTTCTTCATGAAGTAATACCCAGTTATTTTCTCTGACCTCTTTCACCATTTTCACATGTGAAAGGTGCCACTCTGAAGATCACACAGATGCTGCAGCACTTTGAACATGTGGCTCCAGTGTTTGCTCAGGCTGTGAGCCTCTGGGCTACAGAGTATGGCTTGAAAAGCCTGGTGGGCGAACTGCTGAGGTGAGGAAAGTGCCCCATGGTTTGTACTTCCCCCCTAGCAGCTTTGGGCAGCCTTTTCCTTGCTCAATCTCTCTGTGCAGGGAAATTGGACAGAAATGTCCACAGGATCTGGCCCGTGATGCTTCTGGAATCAAGGGTTATGCTGTCTTTATAACCGAACTGGCTGAACAAATTCCAGCTGTGGTGGTGTCCCACATGAGTGTTCTGCTACATCACTTGGATGGGGAGGTACGTTTTACCTGTCCAGAGAAGCTGAATGGTTGAAGTAGTGCTATCCAGTTTTTCTGTCAGAAAATAGAACTTTTTTTCACCGAGATGAAGAAGGCAGCTCATTGGTTCTTCCCTTATCAAAAAATACAAGCAAGCAGAAACCATGACATCAACACTTGGGCACTCATTTGCATGTACTAGATAAAACTGGATGCTGCTCCCTTGTCTGAGATCCCAGGTGTTGTCTCTTACTCTTCAATACAAATGAGCTTACTGGTTCTGATTGTGTTATTTGTATTAAAATGTCCTTAAAAACTGTAAGTGTCTCTGATATCAGTCCTTGGATGTAGGTGGACAGCAGGGCAGGATATTGTTCCCTCTCTACCTGGTAAGCACCGTGTTTGCCCAAGATAAATAGTTTCTCCATTACAGCATTTCATTTGAAACTTAGGGCTGGAACCTGAGACTTAAAAGGCCCAAGCTCTGGGCCATTCTTGCCCTTTGCGTATCAAATCATGTCTCTTTTATTATTATTATTATTATTATTATTATTATTATTATTATTATTATTATTATTATTTTCTGTTCCTTATTTACCAAGTCCTCTTCTGGCAGAATTACACGATGAGGAATGCCATTCTAGCAGCTGTGGCAGAAGCCCTGCTGAAGGTGCTGAACGGTGACAATCTGGAGGAATCTGCCCGTGGTACTCGGGACCAGTTCCTAGACATACTGCAGGCTCATGTCTGCGACACCAGTGGCTTTGTGCGCAGCCGGGTACTGCAGCTCTTTACTCGAATTGTTCAGTGCAAGGTAAGTCCATGCTGGGGAGGTGATGCTGCTTCACTTTTCTGCTTTTTAAGGAAACTTCTGTTACCCTCTTCAGTGGCAATACCAAGAAAGGTGTTTTCTGTTTGCATTTTGTATAGTGTCCAACATTCTTTTTTTCCCAAGAGTCTGAAGATCCCTAGGGCTGAGGGAAGGAGGGACAGAAAGTCCCTCCTGCTGCTTCTTATTACCTGGAGAGAATAGAAGGAAGTCACAGTACACGTACTCTTTCTGGATGTTTTTAAGGGAAACCATTTCCCAGCTGGAAATGTGTAAGACTTGGCTAGGCAGAGCCCTGTAACCTAATCTAAGGTCTTGTTTTCAAGAAAGATTGGACCAGAAGATCTTCAGAGGTCCCTTCAAATGTAGACTTTATAAGTTCCGTGATCTATACTTTTCAGTACATATTGGCAAAGTAGAATAGTGTGTGCATTTATTAATACATATGCAGTAAAATAAGTTGTATTTTGTTTGCATACCTAGGCCTTTGTGTTCTCATTGTGCACTAGGCCCTGCCTTTGACTCGATTCCAGGACGTGGTATCTCTGGCTGTTGGACGTCTCGAAGACAAATCTGTGGTGGTGGTTAAAAATGCCATCCAGCTGTTGGCTGCCTTTTTGTCCAATAATCCCTTCTCCTGCAAGGTAATTGTCATTAGTGTGCTAGATATGCTAGGTGTGGGTTCAAAGGCTTCTTGGAAGGCCAACATAATCTTCGACTTTCCAGGTGGGAGCCTTCTAGTTTCCCCAGCTTCAGGTATTGCAGTGCCTGGCTCTTCAGTCTTTTGGTGTAATTGACACCTCTGTTGGTCTTTAGCAGCCTATCATCTTTGTTGTTAAGAAAACATTGGTTTGATGTGAATCAGATGTGGGCTTTCTCTCCATAGGATCAGGATTAGGCATTAGCAAATGCAGTATCAAGCTACAACTCATTGAACAGCTCAACCTTCTCCTAAGCTTCTGAACCTTAAACTGACAATTTACAGCAGTTCCCCTTCTGGGATGGTGGCTGAAGTCTGTTATTCCAATTCCAGAAAATAAAGGATAAAGTAACATATTTCTTCTTCTATTCTTGATAACGGCAGTTGAGCTCTACTGACTTGGTCGAACCACTCAAGAAAGAGGTGCAGAAACTGCAAGAAATGAGGAAGAAGCACAGAGCCACAACTGGTAATTCCCCTTTTTCCTGTTTCCCTTTCCCAGGGTGTTCCTTGTGCTCTGGATAGCTGCAGTCCCTCTGGCCTCATTCTTCAGTGTCTTGCATTTGTTCTCTGTCTCGGGTGGATTTTTGCCTCAGACCTTACTCACGTGAGACAGTGAGGCCTGACCACTGGGAGTGAACTCAAAACATTTTTTTTTAATGCACTGAAGTAATGAAAGAAGCATAAGAATGGCCGTACATAGGTCAACCATTCATTTGGCTTAAATATCCTATTTTCAGGGTAAGAACTGAAAGTATTTATGAACATTCTCTTATATTTCTGTTGTCATCAATTCAAGGACTGTTTGAGCCAGAAGTTGGGTCAAATAGTAATTTGCCATTGATAGATTTGGATCTTCTGCTGTCTACAAAGCTATTAAGAAGAACATTATGGTTCTCTTTGCTGTCGTTTCTCCCTTCAGTGCTTTCCTTTCTGTAGCAAAGAGTTCTGGTCTGTCCTTACTCTAGCATAGTTGGGGTCAGCAATGGAATAGTGCCAGCACATGGGATCCGGGGGGAAAAAGTGCAGGACTCTTATATTCAAGAAGAGTTTCTCCCCTCCTTAGATGTCATCTGAGTCTCTGAATTCCTCATTTCTTCATAGCTGCAACAGTCACCCCAGAGGAAGAGTGGGAAGCAATGCTGCCAGAGATTAGGGCTGCTGTGCAGGAACTCCTTCAACCACTGCAGGGAGAGGAAGAAGAGGTACTGGAAGTTGAGGCAACTGCAGAGGAAACATCAGAGCGAATTGCTTGCCTACTGAGGAAGCTAAATTACAAGTAAGGAGTCTCTGCAGATTGAGAAAGGGTTTGCCTAAGGTGATACGTCAGCCTCTTCTTCTGTGTGCATGGAAGACTTGAGCTTCTGGGTAAGGGAAAGGTTTCAAGTTGCCTCAGTCTTTTCCTGCAAAGTAATCCATGAGTGCTCAACGTAAGGTGCTTTACTACTTCCCCATGTGTTCAGGGCAAAGTGTGTTGGCTTCTGCTGTGTTCTCCCCTGTCTTGTTGCTGATGTCTTATTGTACAATGTCACTATCTAGGGATGCGGTTCGCCTTACGCAGAAGGCTCTGTGTCACTTCCACAGCCTGGAGCCCTTCAGTGACCCCAAAGGGGAAACCAAGGAGGCTACAATCTTGAATGTTCTGAAAAGGCTCCACACAGGTAGGTGCTCCAAACTAGTCCATCTCTTGTCTAAGTCTAAGCTGACACAAAAACTAGAGCAGAAAACATCCAGAATGCTGTCACCACTGCCAGAAGCTGTCCTTTGGGGCTTAGTCTGCGTGTGCTTGACAACTTACAGGGCTATACCATCTCTGCATCGTTTGCTCTTATAATGACGTAGCCTTTTGGATGGATCACATTTAGTCCCATTTCTGGTTGGGAGTAGTCCAATTTTTCTATCAAAATCAAATTTATAATGCTTTAGCTCACATATCTGTTGAGGTGAGTGAAGTTGTGGTTATCCACTCGCATCTTCCTGTCCTGTCTGGATTTGTCCCTAGTTCTGTCTGAGCAGGTGGTAGCATATAGTACTTACCCCTAGTGGTCTTGGCAAGTGTCCAACACAAGTAATGTTCTCCTTCTCTGGAACTCAAGCTTCTGGACATGTTTTTAAATTCACATGCTTCATTTTCTGTGTCTGTTTTGGGATAGGGATTCTGACCTGCTCACCTTGAGCTCATTGCTATCACAACTCCATTGCCAGAATAATCTAATCTTAAATTTCGTCATTTTCCTTACACTAACGTAATTTTTGCTGGACAGAAGTAGTTTTCCCCTTCTTACTCTAACCTGATTTCCTTTCCTTATTCTGTCCTGATTTCCTTATCAATACGTATAAATGCCTGAGAAGAGAATGTAAAGAGGATGGGGCCAAACTATTCTGGGTGGTGGCCAGTGACAGGTCAAGGGGTAATGGGTACAAATTAAAACACAGGAAGTTTCATCTCCATATGAGGAAGAACTTCTTTCCTGTGGGGGTGACAGAGTCCTGGAACAGGCTGCCCAGGGAGGTTGTGGAGTCTCCTTCTCTGGACATCTTCAAAACCTGCCCGGATGCCACACTGAGCCACGTGCTCTAGGTGTCCCTGCTTGAGCAGAGGGGTTGGACTAGATGATCTCTAGAGGTCCCTTCCAACCTCAGCCATTCTGTGATAGGTGCTCATCACTGCTTTGTGGTTGCTATCAAGTTCAGATTAACCCCCTTACTCAAAATATCTACTAAAGTGCTGTGTTGGATCATGCCTTTCTCCAAATCTATTTTAGTTTTGTGTTTCTGTAGTGCATCACATTGTGGTAGTGGGACTTGCTCTGCAGTATGCTGCAATTCTAGCTTCGTTGCTAGGTGGGAGTCCCCTGGCTTTTGGAATATGCCAGAGTGAGGTAGACAGAAGAGTTAAAATGCTCTGCCTGTTTTTCTTATCCCTCCTACTCCCAAACCGGTTCACCTACAAGTGCTGTTGGTCTGCAGGTTTATGCCCAGGTGAGAACACTGAGGATACCCCACGTGGCAGCTGCAGTCCAGTGACCAAAGATGCTGCACTAGAAGAGCAGCCTCGAACAGATCTGGTAAAGCAGGAGATGTTGGTGCAGTATCTGCAAGATGCTTACAACTTCTCAGTGAAAATCACAGAAGCCCTGGGTCTGGTCAGCAAGATGATGTATGAAAATTCTGTCTCAGGTGAGTGAAGTGACTACAGTGCTCACTCTTCTGTGTTGAGAGTTTCCAAGCCTCTCCCCTGGGCTGTCAAGAAGATAGGTTTAGGTGTGATAGGGCTCCAGAGGAAGGAGAAGAGATTGAAGGGAATGCCAGCCCTTTAAGCAGGTGTCATAGTGGCTTTAGGGTGGTAAAATAGCAGCACTATCTAAAGAGTGAGTTGCAGAGGCATGAGAGTGCTATGCTTGGGCTGTGATTTAGTGGTTGTGCTTGACTTAGGACAGGGTTTCTCATATATATATTAAAAAAAAAAAAAAAAAAAAAAAACCTTCCTCATTTCCCTACCCATTAGCTCACATTGTTCTCAAGTGTGGGAGGGTTTGAGTGCTACAGCACCCTACTGCTCTCTAGAGCTTTGCGCAAATCCATCTGGGATTTCGCTGGTGTCACCTTGCTCCTATTTTACCCTTAGGAAGTGTGTCAGCTTTTCCTTCAAGTCTTGGGTGTTGTTGGCTGTGTTGGCTGGTAGCAGCACAAGTATCAGCGCCTGGGTTCAGTCTCTTTATGAGCCAGCTGATGTTCAAAGCTGGGAGGTGCCCCTCACCTTGGCACTTCAACCCCTGTATTTTTGTTTGTTTTTAACGGTTAGACAATTTTTACTAGCTTTCCATTTTCCTCTTGTCTCACCCTAGAGAAGATAAGTTGGATGTCTGGATTTCCAGAGATTTTTGGCAAAGATTCCCATTTTGTTTGCACCAAATAAACCACATGTAATAGTGTCAAAAGTTTGTCATCTGGGCTAAGGCCAGCCAGCCTGGTCCTTCTCTGGCAATTGTGTGCTGCTGTGGGTGGGGGTCTTGAGAGATGGATGTGCTCAGCAAGTTGCTCAAAGATGTAACTTTTTTAATTTGAGTTGCAAGGATTTGGTTTTATTTTTCTTTTAAAAATGTGTTCCTTCCCTCTTGATTGAGGGAAGGGGAAGCATACCAGTATATCTGAATATAGGTACTCGTCCCATAGGCCCACAGCCTCTTTATTCAGATATCTTGCCCATATGGTATAAGCCTATTAGAGGTCTATAAACAGGTTGTTGCATAAGCCCTCTGGTAATTATTGTGGCTCTCTTGCAAATCATCTCCTGCATTGGACAGTTAGTTCTTCCTGTCAGAGCATTGGGCTGGGACTTACATTCAGCTGCTTTTATCTGCTGCGAGCGTGAGATCTTCTGCAGCTGCTGTTTTCCAGAATAAAATTTTGTCCTTTCTCAAATGTAGCCTCTGTGCTCTTTTCCTAGATATATTGTGTTATATCAATCTCTAACACTGTTAGCCAGGGCATCTAGATCTCTGTACGAGTGCCCCAATTCTGCCTCTAGCCTTTGCAGACACTCACTGTGACCTTAGATGCTTTCAGAGCTAGCTGTGAGAGCTGTATGCCTATGAATTTGTTTTAGTGTCCCCTTTAGTGAGGAGAAGGAAGGAACTGTGTTAATGTAACTCTTGTTCTCTCTGCAGTGGTGCAGGAAGCCATTGAGTTCTTTGTGACGGTCTCCCAGTTCAGCATGCCCCAGGCAGTGCTCGGAGTCCGCAGGATGCTTCCCCTCGTGTGGTCCAAGGAGGCTGGCATTAAGGAGGCTGTGCTGAACGCCTACCGGCGGCTCTACCTCAGCCCAAGTGGGGATTCGGAGAGGTAGGGGCTCCTAATGAGGATTCCCTTTTTCTTATTTTGGGCTGCGTTTGTTCCTTTGGGGAGTTTTTGGGAATGGGGTATAGACAGGAAGTAGGTCAAAGCTGCTACACTTCGCTCCCAGCTGAAACGTGTGCTTTGCATCAGCTGGCAAAGAGGCTTTCTCTTAGGGCTGTTACTAGCACTTGTGCAGTTTCAGATGTTCTTGTGCATCCAGATATGCTAATGTTCCTGTGGAACATGCTACTGAGCTCCTACTCTTGCTTTGTCATAGGGTTTGTGTGTAACAAATTTAATACAACAGAACTTGGTGTGAGAGCTTACAGAAAGGGAAGCTGATAACTTTTTGAAGGAAATCGGTTTCAGTCACTTGGACTAATTTTCTCTTGAATTTCACCTGCCCCTAGTTTCACACAAAGCACCAGACCAAGAATCAGGATGTGTGTGCCGAGATGATCTGGGTAGGGTTGCTGCGTGCAACTGTTGAATGTTTGTCATGTCAGCTGGATTCTTGATTGATAGCAAGGAGCTGATTTTTGGATATATGTTTCAAACTCAAGCAATCAGCGTTGCTGTGGTGTGGCCTCTTGTATCTGAATCTTTCTTAACTTGCGCTCCGTGGGCAAAGTTGTTGCTCATTGTCTGTTTTCTTGTTCTGAGTATTTTTATGGCTATAGTCTCTGCTGGGATGAGCAGAAGAGGAATGGTGTACAGTGTGCTGTGAACTTAAGAGTCATGCTTCTTTTACCAGAGCTTGGGCTTGCTGCTGACAAGTATTAGGTGCTGTTTTTAATCTGAGTGCTGGCATTCTGCTTCTGAGATGAACAACATATTCCTCAATGTTTACCAGTTTTCCTGCTATCACTTGTGTCCTTGGCTTTCAGTAGGTACTCTTCCTCACTCTATTCAGGAACTTTTTTCGAGCAGTCAGGGAGGGGGGTGCTTTCACATACATGTTTCCATTCATAATTCCTTCCAATGAACGTTGATATTTCACAAATCTCTGAGAACGTTATTGGGGTCTTGTTGCTCATCCTTATTGTGTGTTTTGGTGGCAGGAAATGGGTGCCACTTGCATACTTATCTCTTGCCACTGGGGAGGATCTGCACCTCAGGGACATACCTTTTCTTCTCTCCACCACTTGCCACGTGCATACCCTGTTAGCTGCACGTTCACTGACATAAATAAGTGTGATTCCCAGTGAGATGCATTATACCATGTCCTTACACATCACCTGGGCCATAAGAAGCATCCTATGCTTCTTGATTCCTCTTGATAATATTTACTGGAGAGAGCTTTCCTGCAGTTTGAGCTCTGGCTTTATTCATTCATGATTGGATAGTCTTTCTTTATGCTTTGATGAGAAGAGTATTTTGATGTGTGGCTACGGAAGCTGGAAGTGGCTGGTGAGTGCCTCCTTCTGGGCCTCTGTGTGGAGCCCCGGGAGGAGCAGCAAGCACAGCAGTAGTGTGTGGGGCAGTGGACTTCTGAGCCCATTTGTGCTGATTTGAACTTGATCTGGGTGGCTTGTGGAGAATTCTCATTAGTGGTGGGGATGATTTTTCTTATTCTCAAGAATCAAGTCTGCTGTCACAAAGAAGTCCTCAGCTCTCTAAATGGGAAAGTAATCATGACACTTGCATTTTCTCTCTCTCTTCCCCCCTGCCTCCATCCCCTCCATCCCCTCTCTTTCTTTCTTCCTTTTCTCTCCTGCTGTCTCCTGCACCCCTCTGCCCCACAGGGCAAGGGCCCAGAGCCTGGTGCGGTCTCTCTCCCTCATCGTGGTGGATGCCTCGCTAGGAACCATACAGTGCTTAGAGGAAATAGTGAGTACTCTTCTCCCCTGGGTTTAGTTTGTATTTGTGATCTTAGATCTCTGTTGGATTTAAAATGGTACCCATTGCAGTTAAATGTATGTGTTGGTTTGGCTTATGAAGTTCATCTGCCTCTCCCTACTTGTTTCGTGTAATTTCTTTCTCAGATCTCGGAGTTTGTGCAGAAAGATGAAATAAAACCTGCCGTGATCCAGCTCCTTTGGGAGCAGTTCACTGAAAAGTCTCCATGCTCATTGCTGGAACGACATGCTGCCATGATACTGCTGGGAATGATGGCACGGTGAGCGCAGGGCCCACTCCCACCCCGTGAGTGGTGAGAGGGACTTGCTTTTTGGCAAGAACTCTGGATGCTGCGTCAGCTGACCCTTGGTTTTGCAGCCTCAGAAACAGTAATCAGATTTTGAGATAATGAAAGCTGGAGTTGACACTGGTGCAGGGGGTTCCACCAGCATGATATAAGTAAGATGATGTTACTTACTTTGTGAGGTTTTTCTTTGCTCAGTTTCCTAGCCCAGCAGCCCTTGAGTGTGTAACTCAGCTGCCAAGTACTTTGTGCTCTTCCTGCTGTAGTCTGCTCTCAGTCAAAACTAGACCTGCGTTATGACGATCTTGAAGTTCTTGGTCCTAGAGGGGGAGCCATTTCTAGGTGTCGCAGCCCGCTCCAGAACTTGAGTATTAGGTATATTCTTTTCAAGGTATTTCCTGTCCTAGGTACTTTCAGCAGAATTGTACACATAACTACAGAATTAACTTGCTTCCCTGCAATAATGGGATTTAAACAAAACAGTAGATTTTTAGCAGTATCGCATGAGTTCCTGAGTTAAGAACATGTATGTCCTGTGGTGGGGAAAGAGCATTGCCCTTTTCCTGAATCCGCTATGTGGAGTGACACATAGCTGTTTGTCCCATATATGTCTATTATGGATTTTTCAGGTTCTCTGTCTAAATGAATTAAATCGTGTTCTCACCCTCTTCACTCAATTAACTGTACAAGGGGGGAACAGTCTGTTTTCTTGCCTTTCTGTCCTCCCATACACATGCAGTGGGGAATGAAGTGTTAGATTTCACCAGTCCTGAGCTGCTGGACTCTTTTATATTTTCAAAGGTTTTTCTTTGCCCTACCTTTTTAAGTTTTGATCCTTTCTGATAAGGAAGAGGAGTTAAAAATCTTTTTTTTCTGTATAAAGAGTCTTTTTTTTTTTAAAAAAAAAAAAGGCAGAATACAGATTATACTGGTTTCTGTGGAAATATAGCTATATTTCAAGTCATTTGTTTCCTTTTCCTCCTCATACCCAAACTTTTCCCCAAGGCACAAAGAGTATCTCTTGACTGTACAGGTTTACTGTAAACTTTCAGCAGCAACTCTCATACTAGCCCCCATCCTCTCCATTTCACAGAGGGAAGCCAGAGATCATAGGTAGCAACCTGGATGTCTTAGTGACTGTAGGCTTCTCTGAGAAGGTATGTGAAGACCACCGTCTGGCTCAGGAAGTGTGCAGTGCCATCTCCAAACTTGCCACCACCCCCAAGGTAAGGCCCTTAGCGTGTCCTTGAGGTCAGAATAACCATTTTCTGGAAATGAAAAAAGAGGAAGAAAAATTTATACTGAGAAGGGAGTGATGTGATAAATGTAACATTAAAAAAATAGAATTTTGAAAGAAAGTGGGCTAAAGACATTCAGCAGCCGAGTCTGGAAAGCTTACCGCAAAACATGCACTAAAAATATTTGTGTTAGCAAGAAGGCAGAATTCAAATCAGAATTTTTCAGTGCACAAGAAAAAACTCTTTTGCTTCCAGTTACCTTCCTCAGATGTGCAGTTCTAAACTGGTTTGTCTCTCCTCAACTATGCAGACATTTTTTCCTGCTGATGTTTTTTGTATGGTGGTGCAATTCTTTTGCCCTCCTTGATAATTGATGTTAGGGAGCTGCTAGCTGTACAGGTTAATGTAAAACATTAAAAGCTTTCAAACCTACTTGTTTTGGGTGGTAGTCTGTCAGATGATTTATTGGTTTGGGAAGCAAATAAGGTTTTTTGTTTGTTTGTGTTTTTTTTCTTTTTTTTAATGCATTTGTAAAATTCTATTTGGCTGTTTTTGACTTGAGCACTTGGGACACTTGATTTGAGAGTTCCTCTAGCATAAAGCATTCCTGCTTCATACAGGACAGCTGTTCTGTTTTTGTCTCATCCACTGGGGCCATTGCTGTAGAACCTTCATGAAATATCATGAAGTAGAGCATTCTTAAGAGCTCTAAAAGTGCATTACAGCCATTTTCACATCATTTATTCCTGCTGTGGAAGGAAGGAAGGATTATTCCAGAACTGTTGCACAACTCTACAGTTAAGGTACTATGTGAGAAGGAATTGAAGTAGAGAAACTTGAAGGATTGTGGCAGCTTTCCCCTGACCTGACATCTTTCCAAAAGTTCAGAGGGGAAGTTAGGCTTGTAGTGAATTGAGAAATTTTGTCTTGAGCTTCTGAAAGCCATTAATTTCTCAAGCAGGCTCAGAGCCTCAAGCAGTTTGTTTCAGGAGAGTGTACCTTGCAGTAGTGCCCAAGATATCCCAGGACAGCTGTAGCTGACTGACCACTTGGCTTAGTAAGTCTCTGGGTTGTCTTTTCCCAATCTATATTGTAGAGGAAGTGATACAAAGCATTTGTTTTGGTCCAAATGTGAGGTTTTAAACAAAACCTCATGGTTCTGGGGTAACCCCAAGCAAGGGCATCTTGTTGCTTTACAGAAAACATTGGATATCTCTGAAGGTGCTGTGTTTTCCTTTATTATCATCCCGTGTGGAGAATGAGGGAATAAAACACCATACGATTTCAAAGGAGTCGATTTGAAGGGAAGTAGTGGAACTCTTCAGGTTGGCTTGGGAACATCCTTTTGGCCAAGCTTTAAATCTGCCTGATAACTACTAGTGTCCTCAGAAGTGACCGCAGTGTCCCTGCTGAGTAGTTTGTTCCTGGGCAGGCTGGATGTGCCTCCTGTGAGCCCCCCGGGGTTCTGGCTAGCGGTGTGCACAGAGGCAGGTTGAATGCTGGGGAAGGCCTGGGTGCCTGTGTGCAAAGGGTAACTCGTCTTCCCTCTGCAGCCAGCGCTGGGGAAGAACAAGGCTCCTTTTCGGCTGCCCCAGACCCACGAGCTCTTTGGCAGCCTGAGCAAGGCTGTGAGTCAAGGTGAGCTTGAGTCGGTGGCAGGGCGAAGGAAGGGGGTGTGAGGCAGGCTCTGCTCTGCTGGGGTATGTGATACATGACCCCTCTTACCTCATCAGGCTTTGCCCAGCCAAGTGGTCACTGGATCCCTTTCGTGGAGGCAGCAATTACAATTATCTACCAGCTAGCGGAAGGGGCAGAGGAGATCTGTGCTCGCATCCTGCAGGAGTGCAGTCAGCAAGCTCTGGAGAAGCTGCAGGATGCTGATGGGCTGACAGCAGGTGAGGAAAAAGCTGCTGTAGGAAGTCTGCACCCATGGCTTCTTGTTCTCTGGTCAGATAGCCAGGAATAATGGTGGGAGGATGCAGAGCTGAGCTCATGCATATTCTCATCCTCCCACATCAACAGCTTCATCAAAAGTGGTATGTGGAGGATGGGGATGGGATGCAGGATCAGTGAGATTTTGTGGTAACTGAGGGGGAGGAATCCAAATTGACACTGAACAGTAGTAATTTTTCTCTGCCAGAGCCAGAGGCTTCTCCCAGCCGTGTCTCTGATGATGCCAGCAGCCTGCCTACCTTCCTGCTGATGCACTTGGTGTCCCTTGTGGGCCAGGTGGCAGTACAGCAGGTAACATATTTGGAAGTGTCTGTGAGCGCAGAGCTGCGCAGACGTCGCATCCTCAGGGAGGAGCAGAAGGCCAAGCAGCGCTCCAAAGGCAGCGCAAAGAAACAGAGACCCCAGGTGAGAACTGAGCTTTTTCCTATGGGCAGTTCTTTTCAGGTACTAGCTGTTCCCCAGCAAACTTGTGGGAGACACAGTCCTAAGGGGGTGTGACGTTTTGGGTAATGTGCGCTTTGGTGTGGAGCTGAACAGGATTGACAGAGCTGAGGTCTTTTTGACCGACCCTGTTCAATAAAACTCTCCATCTGCCCTTGGGCATTGAACAGGGAGAGTACTAGAAATGAAAGGTCATGTCCTGGCCATGTTTATCTTCCTGCTCTCAGTAATTATGTTTCTTCTCCCCACCACGTCCTTCCTCATCTTTGCAGTCTCTTGCCATAGCTGCTGGCTGTGCGGAGGGCCTTCTGGAACCTCAGTCTGCAGGGCTTGAGGGTCCTAACCTCTCTAGACCTTTTAAGGGACTGGGTATAATAGAAACACTCTGGTTAGGTCTGCCTCAGAATGATTTCCAGAATGTTTTGAGACTGATTTCTTGGGTGAGAGAGGAGGAAAATATCTTGTATCCTTATATTCATTCTTGGTCAGATGCTTACATTGCTGTATCCAGAAACACTGTTCTGTATTTCCTTGTTCACCCTGCTCATCAATCACTACCAGGTCTCACGTGGAAAGAGGTAACTATGAGATTTTTCTAGAAGCAGCAGCTGGATTTAAATTTGGTCCCTTATGCAAAACCCTTGTCACCTTTCTTCCCTTGTGTTGTGTGTGTGGTCTTTTGTGGGCTTTGTTTGTTTACTTGTTTTCCCTTGGTACAAGGTTTCCCATATTCTTGCTCACAAAATCACCAATTCAAAGGCTGCTTTGATTTTTCTTGCTTCTAGAATTTGAAAATGCATTGAGATATGTTGGACTCTGATTGTAGTGGTAAATTGATTGTCTGGTTCTGTTGTAGTACCTTAGGATTTTTTTTTTCCCCCCCACTCTTGTGTCCTGCAGCACATGAACTGACAAATCCCCTATCGCCCATTTTGACTTCGTTTAAACTTGGGGAAAATTGGCTTTTAAGACTCTCCATCTTTTTTGTTTAAAAAAAAAAATCCATAATGGCAACATAACCTGTTCCTTCAAAGTCTTCGTTTCTACACAGAGCACTGGAAATGAGACCACTATGGAGGAGGAACTGGGCCTCGTCGGAGCCTCAGCTGATGACACCGAGGCTGAGCTCATTCGCAGTATTTGCGAGACCGAGCTTCTAGATGGTAAGAGAGGCTGCCACCAAAGAACGTTTTCCCTGCTTGCTATGTGTGAAGGAGCAAATATGGTGCAAATAACAGCTCCAGAAGATTGTTCCCTTCAGAAGGGAGCTGTAGTTTTTTTTCTTCAGTGTCAACTTTGGTGTAGACTATCCATTTCACTGTTCTGCCTCTGGTGGTGACCTTTTGGTGTCAAAAGTGAGCTATCCAGTATGTGTAGTTCACAAAAGTTCTAGGAGCTCTGGGAAAGACAAAATAGTCTTTAAAAAAGGACATCTGAACTATGCTCAGATGTATCTATTCTTTTCCTCCTCTCTGTCCAGACAAATATCTGATCTCCGCCTTTATTCCACTGGTGCTCAAGATCTGCAACAACCCTGGGCTCTACAGTGATCCAGCACTCTCAGCTGCTGCAGCCCTGTCCCTAGGCAAAGTCTGCATGATCAGGTAATGTGCAGCCATCACAGCACTCTATTCCAGCTCCTCTGGTAACTAGAGCACAAACAAATGTTGCAGCTCCTTCGCTGTGGAGAGAATAAACACAAAAGAGCGCTCTTAGTTTTTGTTTTACCATGGCAAATCCTCTCATTATTCTGAGTGTGGGTTTTTTTGCTTGTTTGTTTTGGCCTTTTCTTCTTTTCTCCACCCTGTCCCATCAGCTCTGAGTTCTGTGACTCCCACTTGCGCTTGCTGTTCACCATGATGGAGAAGTCCACTCTGCCTGGAGTCAGATCCAACCTCATGATTGCGGCAGGAGACCTGGCCATCCGCTTCCCCAATCTGGTAGAGCCTTGGACACCACACCTCTATGCCAGGTAATGCTGTGCTTTTTGCAGCAGGTGAGGTCTTGGGAGCCCTGTGGATGGGTGACACTGGGTCTCTGGAAGGTCAGTGTGATCCAGAGCCCAAATTTGAAAACCACAGTGCAGGGAGACAGTGGGCCTGGGCTGTGGAGCAGGTCGTTGCGGGTACGGGTAGTTGAGAGGCGCTCAGTTGCTGACTGTGGTAACTATGTGTTTCTGTCAGGTTGAGGGACCCCTGCCAAAATGTGAGACAGACAGCTGGACTGGTGATGACTCACCTCATCCTTAAAGACATGGTGAAGGTGAAGGGGCAAGTGAGTGAAATGGCAGCTCTGCTCGTGGACCCAGAAGAGACAATCGTGGGACTGGCTCAGAACTTTTTCAGTGAACTCTCCAACAAGGCAAGTGGACATTTGGGGACCTCAGTGCACAAGAGCAGAGGGACTGACGGAGGTTGGTTGATGAGGCAAGCCAGGCGTGTTGAGGAAGTGTGTTAGTAGCTGGAGCAGCTGTCAGTCCCTCCTCTGTATTGCCTAAATGGGGGCAAATACAGGAAATCTTGCAAAATTGGTTTTATTTTAACCCTGATGCTGTTGAAAGTGACCTCATCCATTCACATCAAAAGGCAGGCTCCAAATCTGCACTTCATACCTTTGTTTGGTCTGTGCATCTAGTACAGGTTCTAGACAGTTTTCTGCACTTTGCCTTTAAGCCTTGCAGCTGTTTTCCCCAATGTAAGATATCGCCTCTGAGAGCTTTCAAAGTTGTTCTTGGCTGTGTGACATAAACCTAAATCTGAGGCAGTTAGTGTTCTAGCAGACCAGAACAATAGCAAGTGTCACCCCTTCGCTTCACCCAGCAGTCTCGGATGGGTTTGGCTGGCCGGGTATGGCTCGTTTCAAGAAGCTGATGGATTCAGTCAGTAGCTCTGGGGTGGAGAGAAGGAATTTTAGGCGAACAGTTTCTCTGGCTTGACTCTGAGTCAGAGAAAATCCAGTATCTCAGGCAGAGCCTTGTGTCCTGCGCAGGACAATGCCATCTACAATCTGCTTCCGGACATCATCAGTCGTCTCTCGGATCCCGAGTGCGGGGTGGATGAGGAATCCTTCCACACTATTATGAGGTATTTCAGAGCAAGTCGGGTTTGTCCAACACTCTGTTTATGCAAAGGGGATGTCAGATTGGGGTGACAGGAACCGCAGCGACATATGCAGATGCTTCTCAATTTTTCTCCTTGATCATTTTCACAGTCTGTGTCTAAAATGGAGCAATCATTACTAAAGTCACAGTTGGGGGTGAGGAGAGACTCCATAAAGAGATTTTCTATCAACGATTTCAAAAAGATTTTCCCTCTAGAAAAGGAAAACCCTGTTGGTTTTAACATGTGGAACATAAATATGCAACATTAGGAAAAGAACACAGCAGTCTTTAAGGGCTTCTGCTCTCTTTGTCATTTTGATGACCTAACAAATTTTTGTAGTAGTATTAAATAAGCTGTAGTAGAAGAAGAGCAGAAAGTAGAGGTAAATTGATTTTATCTTATTTTTTTAAAGAAGCTTTGTAGTGTAGAGAACTATTACATTATATGTCTGAGGGCATCTGACCTTATAGGGTGTACAAGAAGTGCATACTGAGGTCTGCATAATTTTTCTTAAGACTTAACCTGGCTTGTATGGAACCTCTTCTGTGGGTGAATTACAGACATTTTCCACTTACCTCTTATTACTAGTTGCGTGGGTTTTCTTTCCTGAGTTGCCTGAATCCCCATGGATGCAGAGTACACTAAAACCTCTAGGGATTTTTCTCCTGGAGTCTTTCCACCCGTGAGACTACCAAGCGTTTAGGAAGAGGTGGAATTTTGGAAGCGCAGGAATTTCAAGGCACACAGAGGGGTTATTAGTGAGGGTGAAATTGAGACCAAAAATAATTTATGGCTCCAAGAGTATACAAATGTTTTGCTTTAGTCCTCAGTAAGAAGCATGATGTGAAATAGCAGGGAAGGCAACATATGGCTACTGGCAGTACATGGGTAAGGGGAAGTTAGCATCTGAAGTGGAAACATATCTTCACAGTCAAACCTTGAGAAGAAGACATAAACAAAAAGAGAGTACACAGCTTTCATTTTATTTATTTTAAAGCTTTGTTTTTAATATTCTCAAACTGGAGGTATTATCAGAGACATCACCACAAAGAGATGTTACATTGCATTGAAGGATGAGTCATTGTGGTCAAGGCAGCTATAAATTGACTTAACTGACCTCCAACAATATACAGACAGAGAACTGGAGGTACATGGCAAATAAGAGAAAAAGCTGTAATGATTTAAAGAAGGCAGGTATTAGTCTGCAGCTAATTAATTCTACAGAAGAGAGAAGCGGTAGATCTGATCATCTCTTAGCACACTGTGTCTTATGCTTTAGACGAGAAAGAAGGAAAAAATAGTTGAAAGTGATGTAATTTCCCATATAACATGATTCAAAATGCTTGTAGCATGGAAGGGACAGGGTTTAACTTGTAAACTGTGGTAAATAAAAGCACAGACCAGGGAGGCAACAGTGGCTTATGCTCCAGGGATACTTGTCAGACTGGAGAATAAGGAGGCATAAGAAGCAGAGAGGTAGTGAAAGCTACTGACAAATAAAAAGCAGGGAGCATCGTTGCTAAAGGGAAGGACTAACCTGTGGAGCATGTGAGGGTTACAGTAATAAACTGAAAATGAACAGAAAAAAGGATAGGTGTTTTAAAGTTATTGTTCAACCCCTGCTATAAAGCTACAGCTAAAAGTTAGATGAATTCTTTTCTCTCTCTCTTTTTTTTTTTTTTTTTAAACAGCCATCTGTGTACTTGGAGTTTACATATAGGAAAGTGTTGGTGGTGCTGGTGAGCTGTGTGTTATCTGGAGCTGCGTCAGAGTTCTGGTCACTTGGTTAAAGAAAGATGAATTGAAACTGGAGTAAATGCAGAGGAGGGTTTTTGAGGATAGGGTCTCCATTCTGTATCAACACAGCAGCAACACCGTAATAATTAATGTAAATAAAAATAATGAAAACGGAACACTTATAAGAACAGAAGAGCAGTGTGTGGACTGCTTGCCCACAGCTGGCTGCCCGCAGGTGTCGCACACTCCTGAAGCGGACGGAGTGGAGGGGAAGGTGCCGCTGCCACCCTCACTGCCGTCCTGCCTTGTGCCCGCGCGCACACAGCAAGGGGCTCTGCTTTAGCTGCACCCTCTAGACACATTTCTAGGCAGGTGCTCTTATGCAAATAAGCTGTTAAAATTTATGTTATGCCATAGGGGCCATCTCCCAGCGGGGAGCTTGGTTATTATTAGAAATATATGTAAGACTTGGCTCTGGAGAAGCTACTTGCAGGTGTACTCAGAGCCCTCTGTGTGCCTCGTATTTGGAGGACCACCTACCTGTTCACTGGGTGGTAGGATCATGCAACCATGCTATGGGGGTTGGGTTTGTGTGTGTGTGTACATATATATATATATATGTGTGTGTGTGTATGTGTGTGTGTGTATATATATATATATTTTACTTTGCAGACATTTATTCTCCTATATCACAAAAGACAAACAGACAGAGAGTTTGGTGGAGAAACTTTGTCAGCGATTTCGAACTGCCAGGTGGGTTTTGATCCTAGTTTCTTTGACACAAGTCATTTGTTTCTCAAGAATTGTTAGAATAAACTGACTTCTATACAGTGGTGATGAACAGGCTCCCTGCATACTTTGCATGTGGCAAGGTGACAAATATAGAGGTTTTTTATTATATTTTTTTCCCTCCTTCCTAAAAATGCCTAAATAAATATACAAAACTTGAACAGCTCCTGCTGTGTTACAGTGATTGGCCCCTCTCCTTCCCCACCTTTCTTAGAGGAAGGGCTTTTGTTACAGTTTAGAGCTGCCTTACAGCTATGCAAGGGATTAGATCGACTCCAATGTTTCGGTCCATTCTCTAGGCCATTCCCTTGCATTTAGCCAGCGGAATGTGCTCAGCGGAGGTGGGGTTTCCCCAACAGCCACCCCAGGGGTCCCGTGGGAAGTGATCTTGGCTGCTAGCTCAGAGGCCAGTCCCTGCTCGGCGGTGGCTCTGTGCTGGAACCTCCTTGCTCATCGGAGCGCCTGTGTGCTGAGCCTCGTGCCCTTACTGGCTCTGCAAGATGGGCCTGCCTCGTGCTCTTGTGCTCAGGACCCCCATCCCTGGCTCTGGGACAGTGCTTTGCTTCCCGGATTTTTATTGTTAAAGCTGGGAAAGCAGGCGGTTGTGGGGGTGGGGGGTCAACTTTGCTGTTGCAGCCTTTTTTTTTTTTTAAAGGAAGATAATAGAAGCTTATCTGTCTCTCTGTCATGTATTTTCACTATCTTCACTTGGCCTTCTACTGTGTCTGGCGCTCTCTGCCTGCACCCATTCCTGTGGTTTCCCTTCAGTGTTGCTGTGACTGCCCTTGAGGCTGAAGCTGTCTCTGCTTATTGTGGCCACTTGTACACAGTAGCTGGGCACGTGACCTCCTCAGTTGCCCTAGGGAGCAGAATATTCCCCAGAATTGTAATATGTGGTTTTGTTTCTTGAGCTGGAGTGGAGAGTGAAACCTCCCCCCAGAACTGTGTCCTGGGGACATTGCTGAGCTCTTGAGGCTGCCCTTGTGCAGAGCTGTCTGCATGAGAGCCGTGCAGAGCCTCTGCTGAGGTGGCCTAGTGGTTCTGTGCTGCAGAGACCATCAGGTGGATGGGCAGATGTCATGCAGGAGCAAGCACTCATTCTAGGCTGCAACAGCGACTTCCAGGAACAGATTTTTCAGCTATTTTTCCCCCTTTGACGTTTCTGGAGTTCCAGACATAGTTTACATGCCAGATGTCATTCAGATTACATGTGGGAGCAAGGCCTGGGGGCTGCAGCTTTGTTCTCCACCCACCTGGTTTTGGACAGTGTATTCTCAAAGAGCGCATGGAAGACAGATTCTGGCCCTTTGCTTTGCACATCTTAATAGCAGGGGCTTTGGCCTAGTTTTTCTTCTCATTCTGTCACTGTGAACTATATTAAATGTTAGCTGAGACTTTTCCTACTGTTAATGGTAACTTCCACTGAAATTTGAAACTAGTCTTCACTTTGATAGAGCACTCTGTTAATTTCTCATTTTGTGTCTTAATGAAAATGGCCAACTTTTGTGCCTCTCACTGGCCAGGAGAGAGGGTACTTCAAATACAGTTTTGACCAGAAAGTACCTCTAACACGCAAAATTAAGTAGCTGGCTTTGTTTGTTGGTGTTCTTTGGTTGAAATAGGGCCATTGAGGAAGAGCCGTCACCTGGCTGAGTATATTAACCCTCCTAGCTAACAATAACTTCTGACACTATAAACAAGCGACTGTGCTCACAAGCAGGAGTGACGGATTTTTGTCTGACAGGGGCTATTAGGCACAATTAAATCACTGGATCTGCACATTACTATGTTCCTTGATAAGCAGTTAATATGGAATGGCCCTCAGAACTGCAACAAGTGGGACTAAAGTATTCCCCATGGGTGCTTTTCCCCTGCAAAACACAACATTTAGCTTGCTTTGCTACAGGTCAGTTATTGTAAGTGTGACATGCTTATCCTTTGGTACTTTCGCATCTGATTCAATCTGTCTTCCCCAGAACTGAGCGTCAATACCGGGATTTGTCTCACTGTCTTACTCTACTTCCTCTCACGGAACGGGGCCTGCACAAGCTGCAGGACAACTTTGACTGCTTCGCAGACAAGCTCCAAGACCCAGCTGTCTACAGCTGCTTCCAAGCTGTACTCCTTCGGTTCCGCAGAGCAGTCAGCAAGACTGAGTCTAAGGTAAGAACGGGGGAAGGTGTCCAGGCCAGGAGAGCCACAACTGCTTTCACACCCAAGGATTGGAAAGCCTTGCAATTTTCCACATTAAGTGGCTGCTCCCAGCCCTCAACAAAGTATCAGGAATTCTGATGGCTGTGCTGTGGATGTAATATTTTGCTCCCTCTTCTCAACGTTTCTGTGGTACATCTCCCTCAGGCTCTGGCTGAAGAGCTGGAACAGAAGCTGCAAGCTTGCCACAGCCGAGGTCTGGGTTCAGCAGAGCTGTGCCAGGAAGGCAGTGAAACCCGTGTGCCTGAGCTGGCCAAGTGGAGGCCCACGGGAGGTACGTTCCTCTTGGAGAGCTGCCCCCTTCCTCCCAGCCCTGCAGTCCCGGGGGGGTAGCCAGGGCTTTTCCCTCACCCTTGTAGCTGGAATGTTTGCTGCCTTTCCCTTCCTCCTTTGCAGGCTCACAGCACCAGTCCTTGAGCACAGCCAACAGGAATGCGGATGAATCTTTTGTCACACCACCGCCTCGTGCACCCCGAAGCTGTCAGCGTACCCAAAAGCGACGCCCGCCCAAAAAGCCCATCATCGTCTTCTCCAGCGACGAGGAGAACAGCTTTGAGGACGGTAAGGCATCGTGAATGTGCCTGCAAGGGGAAGGGGGGAGAGGGAGACGAAGCCTGGTCTTGGCCCCCAAGGATTCCCGTGGGCAGAGGCCGCAGGGTCATGCACATCCTCTGTTGCTTCCTGCGGGCTTTCCTGTGCCCCCATGATGGCTGGGCAGGAGCCTGCAGGCCTTAGAGCACGGCCTGCGCTGCCTGCAGATTCTGCTCATTAAAGGTGCTGGTTACTGACACATGTTTTATCTTAGAATTCTCAGCAGAATTAACAGAGGAAGAAACCCCCACAAAAACAACTCCCATCACCAGATCTTCAGCCCGCCGACTGCGTTGAGGGAACCATCTGCCACTTTCTTTAAAAATAAAAGTGATTTTATACAGTAGTCTTCTCTTAACTGCTTTGTAATCTTGCAGCACTCTACATCAGGACAAAATGGAAGTTTTACACCAGGCTTAAAGTATTCAAAAGCTGACTTTTGATATTTTTACAGAGAAAGGCAATAACTGACATGGCTGCCACTTTCACTGCTTTTACCCTGGAAGGGAGTTGCAGGTGCAAGAAAACTGCCCTGATTGGAAAGTTTCCTTAGGGGAAAGTTGATGAGTGGGGAGGGTGGCAGTTGTTTGCTTACGAACAACCAAACTAAACCGAGTACAAAATACTCACTTGATTAGGAGTAGTTCAATTTTGTATAGGGCTGTAAGTCCATCATTTAGCTTCTGTAATGAAAGACCAAAAATGTGTTTGATCCCTGTTGGGCTTAGAAAAATAGCTGGTAATTTTCCTTGGAGAAGACCTTTACAAGAAGAGGGAGGGATGCTGAGGGTACTTTAAAAACATTCAAAGTGAGTGGAAGAAAAAATACACCTTAGGAGGGCCTGTAGCCTTCTCTTTGCTAAGTCCTGCCCTCTTCAACTCAAAGTTGCCAGGAATACTGATAACAGTGATTGTCACACTGTGCTTCTGGCATGAGGCTACTCAAATAAGCTCAGTACTTCAGCTTTTTCCTACCACCACTACTGCACCAGTGCTCAAGTACCCTCCCTGTACTGCAATGAAGGGCACTAGCTTTGGCTGGAGCAGCTCTTGGCCAGGCCTTGTTTATGCTTTTACCCTCCTCCCAAGCCTAGGAGTACAGAATTATTTTGTCTTACATGTCAATGCCCTCATTAGCGGCCACTTCTAACACCACCATCCTTTTCCTTGGCAGCTGCCACCCCTGGGGTGGCAAGGACCTGCACTCTCCTCAGCAGGGCCCTGCAGCTCTTCCCCAGTCCCTGTCTCTGAGGTTCCCCACTCCCTGTTGTGCAGCCACCATGGTTGTTCTTGCCTGAGCAGTGAGGAGGGCCTCCCCGCACAGCTCGGCTGATCCCCGAATGGATGTGAACACATGAGCAGCTTGCAGGAAGAGGCTCCTTCACCCCTCTGTGAGGCTCATGCTTGCTTGTCACAGCACGGAGGTAGCGCTGGCCCTGCCTGCCAGCTTGAGGACCCAGAGCCGCTGGCTCTCCCGGAGCTACTGTGGCACTGCTCGTCTCGAGCAGCCCTTTGTAGGGCTGTCCGTTGGCAATGGCAAAAGCTGCAGAGCAAACGGTGCTTGTAAACACCCCTCATGCCTCAGAAAGCAGTGCCATCCTGCTCACACAAAAAGAAAGTCCCTGTCTTGGAATGAACAGGGAAACACAAGAAGAATTTACTGCCTTTAAGGACAAAAAAAGAGTAAGAAAAGTGAGATGCTGGAACAGTATATGTAGCCAGAAGTGGATGACAGTCCAGTTCAGCCTCCCTGTGTGCTGCCTAAAGGCACCTTTTCTGGACAGCAAGGGAAGCAAACATTGAATCTGTTACACAAAGTGAGGCAGAACAAAGCAGAAGGCAGGGACAGCTGAAAATCTCCAAAATCCTGTTCCCTCAAGGCCAATTTGGAAGAACAATGTTAAGGTGACTAAACCCACATGATGGTGGAGAGAGAGGTGGGTAGAAGCTGCTCCCCAAACCAGGGGACAGATGTGAGCCCAAGTTCTCCCCCACCGCCAAGCCCTGTGACTCACTGGCAAGATCCTCCCCCTGCTGCTGTGTCAGCTGGCCAGACTGCAGCAACCCCACATGCAAAGCTCCAGCATTCTTGTAAAAACAAGGCAAGTGCAGGAACTACGAGAATCAAAAAGCTACAGCCCTGCTGTCTCACTTCCCATCCTCCCTGGTGAAGATCCAGTGAAGGTTATAGGCGACAGAGGCATTACAGGAAACACAAACACTGGCAGCCACGCGTGCTGTGCAAGACTTCTCTCCAGCCCTCCAGTCAGAACACATCACTCCCAATTGGGAATGAAAGAAAAAAAGGGCAGCAGATACAGACTTACCCCCAGGCTCAAGGTGTTAAAAACCTATGAATTAAATCTTTCCTACATACGTGAGATACCACAATGACAACAGAAGGGTGAAGGGGAGGTGAGTGCTGGGGATGGACACAGCAAGGTGGCTATAAGGCTGCTAAGCAGTGTCCTGCCTTCAGGCCATGCCCTATGCTGATCCGCGACAGTAGGCCGGGCTCCTCAGGAGAGCCACACAGCTGCCCCCAACATGGGCTGAGGGTTTCACAGGCAGAGATTGGACTGAGAGGCTGCCTGGCAGTCTGGCGTTTGCCATTTATTGGGCACAGCACTTGCCTGGCCAAGTGGAAGTGCTAGTTCAGGGAGGAAGAGCTCTGCTGATCCTCTTCTGCTGCTGAATCAGTGGAGATTCACTGCACTGAAATCCCCTGGCATCAATAAGTTTAGGCATCTTCTGTATCATGCAACAAAGGACATCCTGAAAAAAGCAAATGGGAAAACCAGATGTGTTGGAATAGTTACACAGAGACTGCTGCCCCAAGCAGCTAGTTGCTGCCCCTTAGTGCCCTGCAAACAGCTCTTTCTGTGGTGACCAAAAGTTGCACCAGGACAACTGAAGGGACCAGCCTGCACTGTCAAAGCTCTCTCTTCTGAGGAAGAGACCAAAGGGCCAAAGTCAGTGGTGTTCACTGTGCTGAGAAAGACTCCGAGCCACAGTCTCAACTCGCAGCCATGGTACTGGGGAATGGTATAAAGACTGTCCTTACTCCTGGAGACTGCCATGGAGTCCTGGAGACTCCTTTGCATCGCCATGGACCAAGGCACGTTCCCGGGGTACCTCCCACTGCTTAGGTGCCCTCCCCCTGTCCTTCTTAAGCAACTCTTCTTATAACAGATGCACTCAGCAGGAGACCACTTTCCTGTGGGTCTTTCAAACTATGGAATTAGTGCACCACCATCAGAGCGGAGAGGGTAAAAGGGAAACTTGCTAAAACCAGAACGGAAGGACAGACAATAACCCATTTGAGACTGAGAAAACTGGGGCAGTCATGGACAGAATGTCTGCCAAAGCCTTGCAACTTTGTAGTCACTGCCAGGCCATGCCACAGCAACTACTCAGCTGGACTGCAGTTCCAGCAAGGTCCTACCTCCTTGGGACATCAACCAGCTGGGACCTGGTGACACCTGAGTCAGGGGTACACCGGTGATTCGTCAGGATTTGCTGCAAATTTTCTGTAGTCCTCAAATATTGCAAGTTACTTGCTAGAGTGACTCCTTCCCTGGTGCCAGGTCCAGAATTTGCTGCACCCAAGGAGAGCAGCCATCCCTGGAGAGCTCAAACCTATCCATGCCTGCAGTTTCGTTCACATGCAAACAGACTGGAATTCAGAGCATTGCAAACACATTTCTGTCATTCTTCCTGCAGTATCAGGAGCTGTCACATTCAAGGGGTGCCAGACCAAACCACCACCACACTTCGTTTCAAAAACAAAGTGTTGTCACCTTTCTCTTACTTTCTGCTCAGGACAGAGATGACCCCTAGAACTGGTGGCTACAGCATGAAATTCATCTGCCTGCAGCTGACTTGTCAGGAGCAGGAACACCACAGCAAAGTGACTCATCTGCTTCAGGGTAACAAAATGTGGATAGGAAGTACAGAACAACATCCTCAGAGACATCTTTCATGTGAATTAAATACATGTCCACGTCCCATCCTTCTTTCTCTCTTTCCCACCCCCCTGAAACTTATGCACCTTCTTGCAGCACAGAGTGGGGCTGTTAGTCTGTGCACATCATACACCGAAGTGTTTCCAGCCTCAGGTGCCAGCAGGTCTCACATGCTTTCCATATGAATATCCCTGCAGACAGCACATCAATGACTATCTGGCGTCAGAGTTACCTTGTCTCCTGTGCAACATCTTAGCAGTGTGTCGTCGTCCCCCACCCCCACCCCCCATTAGCAAGGTGCCTTGCCAGCCCCTCCATTCGCTGGTATTCCCGGGACAACCTCCAGCCGAGGGGGCGCAGAGGGCTGCTGGACGGGATCACCGGAGCGTCACTTTGGAACAAGCACCGGCTAGAGGGCACAGGACAGAGGATGTTAAGCAGAATGGGGCATGAAACATTCTGAACCCTGGTCTTTGGTCAGAGAAGGACCCACAGACATACATCTACAAGTGGATAATTTTTGTGAGGGAGGGAGGGAAGGATGAAAAGTAAGACAGGGCAAAGACTTATCTCTGCAAAAGACTTTCTAATTTTCTTCTTTCCTCAACAAAACAAGCAAAAAGCAGAGAGTAAAATACTTCCTGTGAACTTCTGCACAAATTACCTTCTGCAATGAAATGGAGGTTTAAAGTATTATTAAAGCCACCCAGCACATTCACTATTGTTCCTGTACTGGGGTGCTGTCCCCTCCTTCTCTCCCCGACAAATTCTCCTGATTAGTTTCTGTCTTCACACCCAGGCTGACTTCTGCATTCTGGTCTCCAAACAGTGACCTCATTGCCTTGTTTGACTGGTGAGAAACTACCGTAAATTGGGAGAGGTAAACAAAGGGGGAGAGCTCATTGCCAGAAGATTTAGGAGGTAGGAATCTGCTCCTTGCTGTCCTCCTTCCTTTGTGTGCCTGCACTTGAGAAAATGCAAGTTCAGCCTTGATGAGCTCTATTCCATGCTGGTTCCTTGGGAAACTCAGCCCAGGCTCTCCAGATGGCTTGAGTAATGACTCATGGTGCAAATTATCTGCCCACTAGTGCTGGACCCATTACTACAAGCTCCATGCAGTTAGTGCTGAAATGCACACCCCTTGCAACAAGAGGTTTTCATTCTCAGGCCACGGCTCACCAAAGTATAAAGGGTAAAAGCAGCATAAGAACCTGTATTGCCACAAAGCTGAATTTGTGACAGCTCTGTGCAGCCAGCAGGGTGACTTTTGCTAGCTGAGCTGGAGTTCATGCTTACGTCTATTAAAGAAATAACACTAACAGCACTCTGCCTAAAAGGAGGATGTTTCATATCACCTATATACTGAGCCTTCAATTCCTCTCTTTGGGATGTGGCTCAAGGTCTCACCCCGTTCCTGACCCTGCTAGACACCTCCAGATCCTAGCCAGCAGCAGCTCAACTCACATTTGTCTTCCCAGACAGTCAGTAAATACCTTTGTGTCCTTTTTCTTTGGAGGAAGGGGTTTTGCTGAGCTCACCCTGAGGTATATCACCAGGGACAAAAGGGCTGAAAGGTTAAGGAGCTCCAGGGGGTAGTTCAATAGGAGCCGGGGGCCGGGCATCAACTGAACTACAGCTATAAAAGCACAAAGAAGATAGGGATCGCAGCTGATGCCCATGCGGTAGATCCTTCCTCACCTCCCCGGAGCCCAGGGACAGGAGAAGATGCTGGGGCTCCAGTCGTGGCCTTGCTCGCTTTTCCTCCTCCCAGTTCTGCTCTCTGCCAGCGTTCAATCTGTGTCCCTACCAGGACAGATGCTACAGGTAGGAGGGACTGAGACAGAGCTGAGGGAGGTTTCAAGTGTGTCAGGAGCAATTTGGGGAAAGTGTTTTAATCTGGAATGCGCGGTGTTCCCATATTACAGCAGCCAGAGGCTGTTGTCTGTTCTTACTGCTCCCTTCCCTTCAGTCCATCAGCCTCAGCTCTAGGATGACTGTATCTTTTTATGACTCAGCCCTGGAAGAGCATGAACATTTCAAGGTAAGCAGACAGATAAAAGCTTTTCAATGCGGTTCAGTATGGGCGAGCAGGTTGACTGTGGGCCTCCCCATGTTGTCTGCAGAGGCTTTTAACTCTAAAGAGACTATTAACTCAGCCCTGTGTCAGCAGTGATTAGAATAGCTTACATCACATAGCTTACATTAGTGGCAAGCATGTATGTGGAGGGATTTCAGTATAAAATGCAATCAGCTGCAACAAATACTGTAATTGGCAGCTATCTAGCATGTTCAGTGGCCTACTTCTGACATATTTCAGAAAGGTGCATCCTGTCGGTTTGGGATATCCTCTCCTAAGCTCAGTACCACCACAACCCCTCTTCAAGGCCCAAGGGCCTCACTGCACATGTATGTGCATGTGTATATTAGTGTCCCAGTATCAGGACACTAGCTAAGGTCTTCTTCACTTTTACCCTCACCCATGACAGAAACACCGCTTAAGATTTTCCAGTTGCCCCTACCCAAATCCTACTCTGAACTCCAACACTTGTGCTAACATCGCCCTGACTACGTGGTCCTAGATGGAAAGCTACAGTAAATTATTCAGGAGGTGAACTAAAAAAAGAACAAGACTGATTCTGTTCTGACTCACTGTGCAGAGGCTTTTATTCCTTGCTGAAGATGCCTTTGTCTGGTTGAGTTAACTTGCTTTTGGAAAGGATGGAACTGAACCACACAAGGGCTCTCCAGCCTTGCATCAGTAACCCTGGGCGTATAGGATGGAAGCAATACGGAATAGTTATTGCAGGCTGCTTCCCTGGGCGGGAACGCCAGGCACTGCTTCACTAACCCCTCCTGGACCCAGCGCCTCCTGACCCTCACCTAGAATCATAGAATCATAGAATGCTTAAGGTTGGAAGGGGCCTCTAGAGGTCATCTAGTCCAACCCCCCTGCACACGCAGGGTCACCTAGAGCACGTGGCACAGGACTGCATCCAAGCAGGTTTTGAAGATCTCCAGAGAAGGAGACTCCACAACCTCTCTGGGCAGCCTGTTCCAGCTCTCTGTCACCCCCACTGATAAAAAATTTTTCCTTAAGTTCCTGTGGAACTTTTGGTGCTTCAGTTTGTGGCCATTACCTCCCTGAAGCCAGAGCACCACAGGGGCTGAGGGTATACTCAGGACACCCCTGCCTGCCCAGATAGGCTATACACTGCCCCATAGATAAGGAGCCCCTTCTTCACACCTGCTTCAGATACACTGCCTCTCCTACCCCTCTTAGTACCAGTTGTTTCAGGTAGGTTTGTGGCCCCCACCCTCTGGGAAAAAAAAAAAAAAAAAAGAAGAAAAAAAAAAAGTGACATAAAAATGTCTGAGCAGAGGGAAGCATAAACAGCAGCTGAGCATCAGCAAGATCAAGGACTGAGGACTGAAATCACTCCCCAAGGTCAGGAGGACCTCTCTGACAACAGCAGGGCAAGCAACACACACACGCAGGCCTGCAGCGACAGACTCTGGGAGGAGGGGCTGGTCCAGTATAGAGAAAGGAGACACAGAAGCTCTGGCAATGCAAGGCTCACCCTTGTCTCCTCCCTGTATCCCACCTTCCCAGATACTCCTTTCCCAGTTGCTGCCCCTGGACACTGAATCTTTGCTGGCTGAAGAGGACACAAAGGAAGGGTCGAGCTTTGGACCTCCGTTGCTCTCCTCCACCCTCCCTTTCCTCCCATCTGGTGCCAGAACTGCCCGGCTCTTCCTCTGGCGCAAGACTCTGGCCAGTCGCAAGTGGGCGCTGGCTGGAGAGTGGGCCTGGAAGGCCACACCTAGGGGCTGCTTTGGACTGAAAATGGACCGAATTGGGACCTTCAGTGGTTTGGGGTGCTAGCCTTGGAGAAATTCTGAGGTGAGAGAGACCACAGCGAGGGCAGCAAAGAGGGGAACTCCAAAGCATAAACTATGGGGAGAGGGAGTGAGGGGACCTGGGCAACAGGGATGCAAGCTGAACCCAGGTGGTGATGTGGCACAGTGTGACTCTAATTGACGGCTGATGGGCCGAAGTCAGAGAGCTGATCTACTTTTTCCGTGGGACATGAGGATAGTGACCTCTGTGATACCAGCCCTCAGGCCAGGGTGGTGCGCAGGGAGCAGGTGGGCTGCACACTGCTGCAAGGCCCGCGTTGCTTCTTCACACACAGGAGACTGGTGTGTCTGGAGAGCCTGCAGGGGACAAAACACAGAAAGTACATGGCACTCCTGCCACTGAAGCCCTCAAACCCCTGCCCCAAGGTGCCGGCTGAAGGGCCATTGCGGCAGGGAAGTTATTAAACGGTGCAAGGCAGGCTGAGCACAGGGGCTGCTCAGCAATGCCACGGCCCCGCAGCACTAGGACGCCCCTCGCGAGCGCGGCCCCCTCTCTGCCTGGCCCGCAGGTCCTGCTACCCAGCTGTCAGGGGCCCACGGGCCTTGGCTGTTCTCTCTCTCCTACCATTTGTGCTTAAGAACTGAGCTGCTAATTAAAGAGAGCTGTATGGTGCATTCGTCTCATTCACACACGGCAGCATTTGCCCAAACGCCTCCGCAAGCGGCAGCAGCTCCTGTTGCACCTTGCACGCGCCCAGGAGTGAGTGGTGAGCCAGGGACGAGGCCTTCCCCGGCCCCAGCACCTGCCAACAGCCGGGAGGTGGCGGCAGAGCCCAAGGCCCTGGCACACCCCAGTGGTGGTGGCGGGGCAGCCTTCCCGCGCTGTGGGGCCATTTTGGTAGCGCTGACCTTGCCTGCGGACTGCCCAGCCGCAGGCCCGGGGAGCCATTCCACAACCCTGCGCCTCCGAGGTGCTGCCTGTGTCGCTTTGGAGCCCTGTCGCTGTCGGGCGGCTGCCTGCCAGCACCACGAATGACCCAATGGCCGTCCCCGCAGGGCCTAACAGTTATGTAACAGCCAAGCGTCTCCCATCACCCTGGATAACCTTGGTGAGCCTGGAGCCAGAGGCACCCCTTCTGTCTCTCTTCCCCTAAAGCACCACAAAGACACAGTCAAGAGCCTCCCCGAAACCCTGCAGTGACAGCCGTCCCTCTCGCACCCCTTGCCAAGGCCACGTGCGCTGATTCCGCCTAATTCAGCAATTAGGAGATGGCTGGAAACGCAGCCTCATGCTTTCCCAAGCCGATCTACCCACGATGCCTCCATTCTCTCCCGCTGCCTGCAGCCGTATTCAGCCCCCAGCTGTCCTCCAAGTGCTGAAGCCAGGGCCCCCTGGGTGCCCTTCTCCTCACGAGTGCAGGCTCCAGCAGCTGGGGAGAGCCCCAAAGTCCTGGTTGCAAGCCAGGCTCAGGGGCACATGGGCTGGGATCTGCTGTGTTGGCTCTTCCCGCCTGCACTGTGCCCCCTGCACAGAGTACTCAGTGATGTCTCTGTTTGCTGAGCAAACAGCGGTCCTCCTGTTTGTGCAAAAGTTTAAGGCAGCCCCCAAAAGCTCCCCTGACCCCTCTTCTGGCCCTCCCAGGTTATGTTTGGGAATCCTCAAATGAGGCACAGGATCCTTCAATCTCCCTGCAACCTCCTGCTCCATCGCTGCAGCACATAAGCCATCCCCCATGGCCTTTAAGAAAAGGTCGTAACCTCAGCTGGGGCTAAAGTTAGCTGCCTGCCCCTTGGCAGCACCGGGAATAGCAGCAGGATAAGGAGCGTTGGATTACGTCCGAGCTGGGTGACCCATCGCCAGACCCCCCTGGTATCTGCTTCGATCCCCCAGCTCGTCACATCCTTCCCATCCTCGGGGATGCTGCTCTGCTGACCCGAAGGCCTTGCCCAACTGAGCTGCAAAGGGGGAAGGTTTCAGCTGTTTGCATTGCACAATCCAGACACAGCTCCACATCTCCCGTATTCCTGTATCGCCGCGGGTGCCTAAACTGGGTGCACGCTATCTCTGCTCAGAGCTCTCTCCCCAGGGAAGAGCTGCTTTCAGACACGCTCTCAGTCTCAGAGCAGAGCTGGCGGGAACAGGGCCTTGCACGGGAGCAGCCAGCACGCAAGGCAATGACGGCCATCACGCAGGGGGCACTCCCTGCTCAGCCGCAGGCTCCTGCCTGTCTGCAGCCAATGAGCGCGCGCTGGCCGCATGGATGCGAGCCGGCAGCACGGCGCGGTAGGCAGGATTTCCGCAGTCACGTCCCGCGAGTAGCGGCCTCCCCGGTTCCTTATTAACATGGTGCTCATGCTGCTCTGCGCAGCCTACTGGGGCCGCGGCTGGCGGCTGGCGGGAGGCCGCGTGGGCTGGCGCCATCAGAGCATGGCTGGCTGGGGCAGCTCGGGGCCAGGCAAGGCCGGGGGGCTGTCAGGGCAGGGGTGAAACAGCAGCCCCCCCAGAGCAGCCTGAGGCAGGGGCCCTGCATAGCCCAGTGGGGTGCAGGGAGGGGAGGCCGGGCGGAGAATCCGCTGTGCCCTCCGGATGGCCTTGGCAACAGCACAGCCCTCCCCGCCCCCAGGTCTGGGCACAGGGGGCGCGAAGGGGGCACAGGGAGCCGGGCAGGCTGCAGCCTCCCCCCGCCACTGCCCCCCCCCCGCCCCCGTTGCCATGTGCTAGGGAAGGCAGCAGGCGCCATTTCCCCAGAAACTGGCAAGGTCTGGGCCTGCGCATCCACGTGCCTGGGGGGAGCAGCTGCTCGCTAGCAAAGGCAGAGCCCAGCACCAGGCCCCCTCCCGACCTCCCCAAAAGAGGGGCTGCAGCCACTGCCTCCCTTCACCCCCACACAGGGTCTGGCACTGCCATGGGCAGGCAGCCACTGCAGGAGCTGCATGCACCCTCCCGGGGCAACGCCGAGCGCCGGGCATGGCTGCACAGCACCCGCGCACCCCTGCAGCCCTTCTGGTGCAGCCATCCCCGGGCCTCCCGACCCCCGTGTTGCGCAGCCCAGGCGCCCCTCAGTGCAGCGAGGGCCAGAACACGTCGGGAAGCGGCCCCGCCGGCAGCCTCCCCCGCGGCCCCGCCACGCGGAGCACCGGCCCCCCAGCGCCGCGACCCGCTCCGCGCACTGGGGCAGCTCGGGGCGGGCGGAGGGGGCGGGGGGGGGGGGGGGCACGCGTGCTCGCGGCCGGGGGGCCGCTCTGCCGCAGTCCCCGCGCGCACGTAGCCTGGCCCGGCCCCCGCGCTCCCATTCGACGCCAGCTCGACGGGGCGGGCCCCGCCGCACTCGCCCGCGCCGCTATAAAGGGCGACCGCGCCACGCAGCGCCACCTTCTCACTGCGCGCCAGGGCGGGCCGGAGGCAGCAGGTAGTGGGGGGCGAGGAGGGGCGCCTCTCTCGCGCGGGGGGGGGAGGGGGGAGCAGCGCCGCCACGATGGGGGCGGCGGGGGGATGCCCGCGGGGGGGAGGGGGGAGCAGCGCCGCCACGATGGGGGCGGCGGGGGGATGCCCGCGGGGGGGAGGGGCGGGGTGCAGCCACCATCCCGGGGCTGCGTGGCGGCCGAGGGCACAAAGGCGGCAAGATGGAGGCGGTGGCGGCGCGCGAGGCTCTGCGGCCCAGCCCCGGCCGCGCCCGCGGGCGGTCGAAGCGCAGCCGCGCGCGGGGGCGGGGGGGCAGCCGCGCCCCGCCGGGCTCCCCGCTGCCGCTTCACCGCTCCCCTCTGCCCGCAGGAGCGAACACCCCCGAGAAGCAAGATGGTGAAAGTCGGCGTCAACGGGTGAGTGCGGGGCGGGAGGGCGCGCCAAGGTGGCCCCAAGGGCGCGCGCGTGGGCCGCCCCCACGGCGGCGGGCGTGCGCGGCCCCGGTGTGGCGCCGTGCGCCCCCGTTTGGCGGCGCGGCGGGCGCTGCTGAGTCACTTCCCCCGCGGGGCCGGGATGAGTCAAGGAGTGCGGGGAGCTCCCGCGTGGCGGCTGCACGGGGCTCCCTGCGTGGCGGCCACTGCTCGCAGGGCTGCCAGTGGGGATCGGGTGTCCCCGGGGACCCGGGAATGTGACCTTCTCCCATGGGGCTGAGGAGTAACTGGATCCTGCAGTAAATTTAGCACCTGACCTTTCCTTCCTGCCTGCCTGCCCCAAGCTGGGGTCGCTCTTAATATTTAACTGTGCCTCCTTGTCCTTTGGACGCAGCCGATGGGCTTCCTCCCGCTTGCGTGCGCAGCGAGCAGCCCGTTTCCCCGAGGAAAAGCAATGGATGTTCTGTGCGCTGCAGCAGTCGGGAGTGCTGGCGCCACCTACCCCTCCTTATCTGTATGTCTCTTCCCAGATTCGGCCGCATTGGCCGCCTGGTCACCAGGGCTGCTATCATGTCTGGCAAAGTTCAAGTGGTGGCCATCAACGATCCCTTCATTGACCTGAACTACATGGTGAGTTTCCTCGTGGTGTTTGCCCCAGGCCTTGTGTGCACCTTGCCTCTCCCCAGGGTGCAGCTGGTCGGCCTGCAGCTCTGTTCCAGCAGTTCCCTCTGGATGCCAGGCAAGGGGCAAAGCAGAGAGATAGGAGCCTTGCATTTGTGGCAGAGCCAAGTGTAAAGCAGTGGCTGGACAAGCTTATTGGAAAAGACTGGGAACTGATTGGTGTGTGGGCAGAGCAAGGGATGTGGAGATTGCAGCTAGGGTGCCTGACCTTTATTATTTTTTTTTCCTACTCTCAATAGGTTTACATGTTCAAGTATGACTCTACTCACGGTCACTTCCATGGCACTGTCAAGGCTGAGCATGGGAAACTTGTAATTAATGGGCATGCCATTACCATTTTCCAGGAGTAAGTATCTCCCCCTTCATCCCTTAGAAGGTTGGAAGCAGGTTTCTCTGAGCCATTCTTAATGGTTCTGCCATTCCTCAGACGTGATCCCAGCAACATCAAGTGGGGAGAAGCTGGTGCTGAATACGTTGTGGAGTCCACTGGTGTCTTCACCACTACAGAGAAGGCCAGCGTGAGTAGGCCGCAACAGCATGCAAGATAAGAAAGGGGGCACGTTACCATCTGCAGAAGTCTTAAAGACATGGAAGAGATGGTTGGGAGGAAGAAAGAGGGTGTCTGAGCAAGAGCTTCTTTTTCCCAAGCTGGTGGGGTGTTTGGGGTTAACTAATCTCCTTCTCTTCTCCCAGGCTCACCTGAAGGGTGGTGCTAAGCGTGTTATCATCTCTGCCCCCTCAGCTGATGCTCCCATGTTTGTGATGGGTGTCAACCATGAGAAGTATGACAAGTCTCTGAAAATTGTCAGGTAAGAGAGGAGGAGTCTGCCTGGTCTGGAGCTTTCACTGAGGGTCTAATCTTTCCTGCGTGGAGACGTTGCCTGTGCTTGATGTGTACTTTTCTTTCTTGTCCTTAGCAATGCCTCTTGCACCACCAACTGCTTGGCACCCTTGGCCAAGGTCATCCATGACAACTTTGGCATTGTGGAAGGTCTTATGGTAGGTCTAGAGCCTGCTGCGCAGGCGGGTATCTTATCTGCAGGTGTGCTCTTGTGAGAAGCATCTTCTCGCAGGCTCTGCATTGCGGGGGATGCAGACCTGCAAAGCAAAATAGCTGTCCTCCAGCACTGGGATGGTGGGGGAGGTGTTCATGATGTGTGTGGGAGGGGGTGGATTTTTTTTGTTCTGTCTTCACCAAGACATTATGGGCTGTGTTCTCACTTGTGCTCTCTTTCAAGACCACTGTCCATGCCATCACAGCCACGCAGAAGACTGTGGATGGCCCCTCTGGGAAAATGTGGAGGGATGGCAGAGGTGCTGCCCAGAACATTATCCCTGCATCTACTGGGGCTGCTAAGGCTGTCGGAAAGGTCATCCCTGAGCTCAATGGGTGAGTGTTGCCCCTTCTTGGGTGTCAGGAGGAGATGTAGGGTACCTGGCTGACTCTGATCTGTTCCTGGGAGGAATGGGTATTAACTGCTGTTCTGGCTCTCACAGGAAACTTACTGGAATGGCTTTCCGTGTGCCAACCCCCAATGTCTCAGTTGTGGACCTGACCTGCCGTCTGGAAAAACCAGTAAGTATTGTGGAGAATGCCCTAGCAAACTCCAAAACTGCCTCTGCTTCTCCCCATTACTCTTGTCTGGAATTGCTTCCTCTACCTCCCTCTTCCATAACAAGATGAGGTCAGCACCTGCTGTGCTGCTCACAAAACCTGGGCTCTGGCACAGCTGACACTTTCATGTGAATTGGGATGTGGTTGTCTTAACGTTGTTTCTATTATCAGGCCAAGTATGATGACATTAAGAGGGTAGTGAAGGCTGCTGCTGAAGGGCCCTTGAAGGGCATCTTGGGATACACAGAGGACCAGGTAAACCAACTTGGACTCTAGGCCCGCACTTGGTAGCGCTCACTTTCTGCTGGGTGCTGCCTGCTTACGGCACTCAAGTCGGGTTGCCTCAATCTGAGGTGGAAAGCTAAGTTACAGTCTCCTTTTCCAGGTTGTCTCCTGTGACTTCAATGGTGACAGCCATTCCTCCACCTTTGATGCGGGTGCTGGCATTGCCCTGAACGATCACTTTGTGAAGCTGGTTTCCTGGTACGCACAGCCTCTGGGTGCATGGAGGGCAACACAGCTTTTTAGGGGAGGAGCAGGTGGTTGTGTTGCATATTTGGGGGGGTGGAGGTGCATGTGTGTGTTCAGCACAAGCTGGCTCTGCATGCCAATACACTGCTGCTGAGTAGGGTTTCTCCAACACCTAAAAGTCCTGGGGTGAGTTTGGCTTGTAAGTTAAACAACTGCAGCCTTTTTCTTCCCTTAGTGGGAGACTTGGATGGGTTGCTTCTTTTCCTTATCGCTTGTGTTTCTGTCTCCAGGTATGACAATGAGTTTGGATACAGCAACCGTGTTGTGGACTTGATGGTCCACATGGCATCCAAGGAGTGAGCTGAATACATGAGCCCCCCTGCTGCCTAGGGAAGCAGGACTCTCCCTCGCTAGAGACCCTGTCCTTTTCACCACCACGTAGCTCTGCAAACTGCAGTGAGAGGCCAGTTCTGTTCCCTTCTGCCTCCCCCACTCCTCCAACTTGCTCCTGAGCCTGGGGGAGATGGTGAGGCTGATAGAAACTGATCTGTTTCTGTACCACCTGGCATCAATAAAATGATCACCATCTGAAATGCACTGTCCGTGTCTCAGTGGGGAAAATAGGGGAAAATCAGCAAAAGTCATGTACCTGCTTTAAGGTGGGCGCTGCCAGCTTTTGGGTGTAACTGGATCAGCTCTTCCATACACTGAGCAATCTGCTGTGCCCAAGTGCTGTGCAGAGGGCATGTTACTTGAGGCAAGGTGGACACAGCAGGAGCTGCCTGTGCATGGCACAGCCAGGGAGCACTGCTGTCTTGCTTGAGCTGTCATGTGGGTTGCAACAAGGGCTGTTGATGGGGCTGATAAGTTACTTGCAGGGGCTGAGGCTCCTGCCCTCACGCCCAAGCGAGTGGGGTGCAGGGCTGCTGAGTGCAGGCAGCTTTGCTCCTCTGTGCACCACCTGGCTTTGCAGGCTTGCTTGCATGGAGAAGTGCTGAGCAGTTAACTACTTTTGCATTTGATTCCATAAAGTGGACCAAAAAAAACCCAAGTGCCTCCCTTCTGCTAGCCTTACACCTGGAGAGGTGATTTTTTTTTCCTTTCCCCTTTGCTTTTACCTTGAGCTAGATTGCTCTAGAAGAAAGGGCTACTTGGGCTTGTCTGAGGCCTCTGTCATCAAACAAAGGTTAGCCTAAAGCCTGGCCTTGCCTGTGCAGGCAGCTGGGGCAGTTGCAGCCCACCTGTTGAGCTGCAAATCTATTGGGAGCAAATGCTAGTCTGAGCTCAGCGTGTGCCCTTACCCCCTGCTGCAGTCACTCAGCAGGGATGGCCAGGAGCCTCACCTTCCCTGACCCACATACAATGGGATGCATATGCAATGACTGCCCCTGCCACACACTTGTGCTGGCATCTGCCTTAAGAGCTCAGTTTTGAAGGGCTGAGCCATGTGTGAGGCACTGCGTTGCTCTTGACACCCTGGGAGGTGTGTGGACCCCAACTGGTGCAGTTCCTGATCTGGAGCATGCCCTTGGAGTCTTTCCCAGGATGGAGATCAATGTTACCATTATTTAACATAGAGTGTCCAGAAGCAACTTATCTGATATAGTATAACTGTGTAAGAATTATGCTGGCTGGGCCAGAGGGCAGTATTGCTTTGCTCAGAGAATGCTCTCAGGAGGAGAAAAAAAAAAAAGAAAAGAAAAGAAAAAGTTGAAAAACCTGCCCAATGAGGTGTGGTGTGAACTAGAGCTCCAAGCAGCCTCTAGGTAAAACACAGTTATTTTGAACTGTATACCTTTTTTTTTTTAAGCAGGAACATTTCAAATATATATATATACATATATATATATATATTCACCTAAGCAGGCCTTTTTTTTTTTTTTTTTTTTTTTTTTTTCTGAGATAAGGCTCCCTGAAAATTCCCCTGCAAGGAACTCACTCTCTTTATCAGGAATGCTTCTTATCTGACCAGAGCTCAGACTGCTGTGGCAGTTAAGTGGAAGTTAGTAAGACTGGCCATTGGGGCTGGGGCGTTGTAAGCGCCACCTTTCAGAACAGCGACTGATGTGAATGGCTCAAATAGAGCAGTTTATTGTGTTTCCATGAAAATGCTCTTCTACCCAGTTTGCATTCCTGCCTGGTGTTCCTGAGGAAATGATACAGGCAGTCAGGCAGAGCAAGCTGGTAGTCCTGGAATTTAAAATATGGTTGTTCTTTTATGGAAATAGTGATCAGAAAATTGGCACAGCAAGTTGCACAGTCCTCAGCCTGCCTGGCGGGCTCTGTTTCTGCTGCTTTTCCCCCATATCATGGTGGGGACCATAACATGGTTTTTGCAGCCACGCAGGCAGACGTGGCGCCTGCAGGTGGCACCACAGCAAGGCCCTGGTGGCCAGACGGAAAAGCTAGCCCAGGTCCCCAGGCCTTGTTCCTGTCACCTTCTCCAGGAACAGCATTTCTGGCCTAAAAAAAAGAAGCAACGACTGTAAATGGCAGAGGGCTAAAGATAAGATCTCTGCCACAGAGACCAGGCCTCCACCTGGAGAAGAGTTTTTGCCTAAGCAGAGGAGCTCTGGGTTTGTTGGAAATATTTCCAAAGAAAAGTCTCTGAAGGGCTTAGTCACAGAAGGCAGGAGCTTGGATATACATGAAGGGATCCTTGCTTAGCAAAGACACCCAAAGCGATTGTGCCACTTTGCTGGGGCAACCCAGCTCAGAGAGCAACTGGAAACCATCGCAGTTTAACTCCTTGCTGAGCAGCAGCAAAGGGAAGTTTTAGAGAGAAACGGCCCGCAGCTAAAGGGGGGGACAAGTCGCAGACAGGCAGTCAACCTTTTCAAGGAGTGGTAAATTGCCCCTTTTGCTTTCCGTTTTCTGAAACTGAGGAAATTCAAATGAGGATGTGCTGCAGTAATTAGCAGTGGTGTTGCAGGGCAATTTCCTTTTATGGCAGCTTTGACTCATTTCAGAAAATGTTTGTTCTTCACTGCCATTTGCAGTATCACTTTTACAGCTACATCCCCAAGAAATGGCCACGGCATTGCCCTCAAGTCACCACTGACTCAGAAAAGCAGCGTGAAACATCAGCCTTCAGCAAAAGGTTTTGTAGTGAAGATCAATACGGGTAGAGGTTGTGCAAAAAAAAAAAAAAAATCACACTACTCAGAACATAACGAGATGGTGAATGCGTAAGCTCAGCCACCAAACTTGGTCACTCAAACATACTCTATTCATTTCTAAAATGAATTTGTCTCTGAGCAAATGGATCAATGAGGAAGAGGAGATGAGGTCTTCGATATTGGGCGTTTGTATAGGCCATGCGGACTCAACGCCAGCATCTAGCACTCTTCCTTGCAGTAGATGTCATTCCCGAAACACAGGCTCATCACTTGCAGTCAGCGTGTGCGAATGCTGCTTTGCGCTCGGGCAGTACTAACAGAAAGTGTGTGTCTCAGCCAGCAAGCTGGGCACTGTTACTTTACACACACTGCAAAATGAGTAACTTGTTGCTTATCCTTGTGAGCTGAATATAATTTCTTGCAATAGTACCACTAACTTAAATGCAGGTATTATCTTACTATATAAGTATCACCTTACCTTTTTATAGCACATGGAGGAATTATTTTCAATTAAATGTATGAGACAGCATCTCCTAGGGGAAACAAGAGTAACAACATGCAATGATTTACTGCATAAGGAAAAGAGCCTTTAAAGAGCAGAGCCTGTAGCCAAATAAAAATAGTGGGAGAACACATCAATTCTAGAAATTAAATTTAAACTCTCAGAAAGGTAATCTTAAAAAAAAAATCAAAACCAACCAAACAAACAAAAAACTCTTACGTGACAAATAAATAAAGGTAATATTAAAACACATTTTTCAAATGCATCTAGGACTGGAAAGTTATCAGGGTCCAAAGAACCATGAGTGGGAGTAATGGGAGAAGCTAAGTACGTGGTAGAAGAGTAAAGAACATGTTTTGTGGCTGGAGGAGCTTAGGGGTATTCCCAGACAAGAGTCTTCCCTTGGAGATGATGCCATTGCAAACTGAAGTGTCAGGACTTTTTAAAACAAACCAATAAGAGGAAGAGCAGCAAACTGTCACTACCAAGTGCCATGTCCTCAGCTGTCTTAGAGATTAGGCTGATGACCAGTTAACTGTGTTGCAAGCAATTTATCCCTTGAATCAGCCCTGATATGGCGGGAGTGGAAAATTACAGGTGTGAGGACTACTTTGTAGTATGATTAATATTTTTTTAAAAAGAAGAAACTAGAAACTACTAGTCCAGAAACTATAGAAAAAATATAATCTCTATATCTGGCAATTTAGCTGAAATGAAGAATGAGGAAAAACATTAGTCAGCACCTGGTTAACCATGAATCAGTGGGGAAATATCAGCAGTCAACAGAGGAGGAAAGCTGTCCTGCTTGAATCCATCTTTTCCATACCATACCTTTAGAGCAGTTTGTGGGAGCAGGGTGGCAAGCAGTCAGCTTTGAATCAGCCTGTGAAAAGCTGCAGAAGGCTCTTGTGATCGACTGCCTGCATTATTAAAATGGCAGGTGAAATCGAAGGTTGATGAATGAAAAGTAATACATGTAAGTCCCAAAGGGCTCTGCCCAACTCACTACCGAACCATGCTAAAATCTCATTGCAGGCACATGGCCTCTAGTCTTCCCATTTCCTCAGCCTTGCCCTTTCCCAGACTGACTAAATAGCAGGAATCAAGCTTAGGATTTTTTTTACTCCATCTGCTCCAAAATGGGATGCAAAATGAGACAAATATAAGCAGCTTCACATGGCACTAAAATATGTTTAATGCTATCACAGGCTTCAGTGCCCATCTGAGAACTTGTCCAAAGCTGCTTGTAAGCCCTGCTCCCTAAGCCTTTCTGGACTCCTGCTCTTGTCCCAGATATAGCAAGCCATGGCAGAGGAAGGCTTGACATTTCTTGTTCTTAGATGTATCTATGCATAGCTTAAATATGGGCTATACATTTACACAACTATCATCAGGCCTATGCTTTGGCTTGTTTAAAGATGTATAATGTTTAGATGCCTCTTGGAATGCTGACTATGGCATTTATCCCTTTTGAGACTGTCATTTCTTAAAAATGGTATGAGGTATGTCTGTCAATCCTCATCTTTTCAGAAATCCATGCAGACTTTCCAATCTTTGCAGCTTTCCAATTCCCCCTCACACACAGGTTTCTCATGTCAGGCTGATCATTTTGGTTGCTTGATTCACTTAGTCACCCAGTCTTCATTAAATTAGTTTTTCCCAATTCATTTAAAAATTGACATTAGCAAACAAAGGACTTCAGAACCACTGAGGCTGGAGTGCTTTACAAAATGCCGTTTGCAAGAATGCAGTTGCAACACTCACTTTTTTTTTCCCGACTCACTCCATCTCCCGCAAGCAGCCTGAAGCTGTCTGTGGTGCCTCCTTTACCGCTTTGCCTTCCTATGCAGCCTCCAAGCATTTGACTGTTGCTGACTTCTGTGTGCCAGTGAGCTGTGCCTAGAAATCTAAAAATGTTTGTCCTAAATGGATCTTGTCAAAGAGCCTCTTTAATTACTAATGGCCTGGAAAGTGCTTCATCATTCTCCTGTGACCACATTCTGCTACAGAACAGACATGTCTGGCGAACACTTCTCATTTTTGCCTCTTTTAGATTTTCTTTTCTTTTAATCTCAGTCAAGATAAAGGCTATATTACCATTAGGATTTTTCTTTAATAGCATTAAAACAACTTGCTAGGGTCTTTAGACATCCAGCTAAGGGTGTTTTTTCTTGAGGTCTTCAGCTATGACTATCACCTCTTTATACATGTCAATAATTTTTTTTGTCCCTCTTTTCTACTGCACCCCTTTGTAGATATTATACAATCAAGGCTTATAATTATTATTTATTCCTAAGTACTATTGTAATGTATCCACTAACCCAATAAGTGTTTTATCTTCTCCTGTATTAATTATTAAAACAGAGCTTTTTGAATAACTGAAAAAAAACCCTCTCTGCCAAAGATCTCCCCCCAATCACACCTTGCTAATATTTCTTATAATCAATTTCCTTGTAAAAAAAGACTGTATAATATAATCCAGTCCTCTACTGCAGTATTTTTTATCCTGAGTGGTGTCTGATTTGTTTTTAGACCAGTCTCTTTGAAGAATCAAGACAGGATAACAAACAAACAGGATGGATTCTACTAATCTGGGATCTTACCTCAGTTCATCCCTCATCTTTAAGCAAGCATCAATTCTAATTCAACCTTCCCCTGTTGTAAGGACAGCTAGAATCATTGCTTTTTCTGCGCATGCCATCATTTCTACATAACTCAGTAAGAAACTCAGTTTTATGACATCTCCTTCAGGCTCACCAGCCAGTCTCCTATGATAACATAAATTCCCATTTCACACAAAACACGTAAGTACTTAAGAAATAAATGACTGTTTTTATCTTGGTGATTCAGGAGTATATGAGAGACCTGAAAAGCTTTGACCAACACGTGTATGAGATCCTCTTGTTCTGCTGCTAATTGTAAAGAGAATGTGATTTTTAGCGTATCTTGGAAAACCAAAATCCACAATGCCCTGGCCTATTCTACCTTTATAAAGGGGTTAGGCCAGTGAGCTAACAGTTTTATAATATGGCTGATGATTTTTAAAAATGTAAATTCACCAAATTTCTTCCTATCCTGAAATTTTCTATTTTGCTTTGCCTGTTGACCAGATAGTGCCTAAACTGTGCCAAACTAGGCATTTTTCTTTCTGTGGGTGCTGAAAATGTTGCCAGTTCCCATATGTGGTGCCATTGGTTCATTTTCATCATGCTGTAACTTATTTGCTTATTGAGCTCCTTTTCCATAGTGTTGTTAGTATCTTACCAACTCTTCTAGCTGCTTTCTGAGCTGTGAAATCTGCCCACTCACAATCAAAATATCTACAGCATCTTCTCCTGTTCACCTGTCTCAAAAGAAAGTGGCCAAATCATTTAGAAAAATGCCAATCTAAACCAGCTCTTAAAATCCCTTGCATCCTTTGGAAGACTCTCAAGAGTGACTGGATTTCCCTAAAATTGTTTATAGCCCGTGCATTTCTCCATGCTGTCTTACCATTGCTCCTAGCATTAACTACCATGAACAGGGACTTGTCAGATGGCTTCACGAGCCTCACGAATCCATGTCTCACTCACATTTATCTCCAAGGGGAGAATACTTCACTGTATTGTGTTATTTCTGACATTAAAAGGCATTTTCCTAACAGTAACCTATTTGGCGTAGCTGACATAGCTGAATAGCATGTGCAGGTTTTGGGAGGCTCTGTGCCACAAGTAGCTAAGAGTGGCCTGATGTAGCCTGAGAAGTACCTGCATGGGGCACTCTGGCCCTGTCCCATGTGCCACGCCATTGCTGGGCACAGCAGACCTTTCTGAGCTCTGCTCATTTTAGCTTATTTTCCAAAGGAAAGAGATGGAATTAGAGGAGGTGGCCCTGGAACAAGTACATGCAGGTACCATAGGCCCCAAGAAGCTTTGGTGACTAAGTAACATCTTCTTTTATCTCCTGTTCTGATTTAGAGGATTTCCCAGAGATGCCCTCCCAGACACCCATCCCACTACAATCCTGAAGTCAGTGGTGAAGTTTTTGTGCCAACAACCTCAGCATTAGTTTGTACCATACCTTGGCTGCTCTTAGTGTCATGCTTGATGAAGGCTCAAGTGTCTTAGAGGACAGCACCCAGCACCTTCTGCTGACGTCCTTTGCCAAGAAGCTGATCGCAGCACAGCTTGCATGTAATACAGAAGCCAAGACAGAGAGCTGTGTTTTTCTCCCTGAGTCAAAGGCTGATAGGGTCCCTTGGTGCCTCATCAAGGCAATGTATGTTGAATAATGACAAGAAGATCTGTTCCAGTTGAAGGACAGCCTCAAGGGTAGGTTTTCATGCCACTCCCATTGCAGATACAGAAATCAAGCCTGTTCTCACCTACACACCATAGTCTAAATGTCAGGGAGGGAGAAGCCAGGACAATCACTAGCAGGTTGGTTTGTCATGTTTCCAGGTAGTCTAAGCAAGTCATCACTAACACGGACTTGTGTAGATTGGGGAAGCTGAACTGGACTGCCTAAATATTTAATGGGAGGACCTCATTGCCAATCCAGAGAGGCATAATCCTGAAAGGACAGCCTTGGACAGCTATTCACAGAGGTAATCAGATGGCAGTCACATCTGAAGATTCCTGAAGTAGAAACTGAGAGTGGGACTGCCTGGATGGGTGGTCTCAGATGCTCACCCCATGGGACACCATTCAGCAATACACATCCTTACTTGACATGTACCTGGGCAATAAACCTATTCGCATTAATGCACAGACAATGAACAAGACAAGCCCCTGTCCCCTGAGTGCTAGGGTCTGCTCTGGTGCTTTGGCTACCTTTCTAACTTCAAGACTTGTTCACCAGTGAGCACAATCAGTTGGAGACAGTGAGTGGCCTGCTCCTACCCTTGCAACAGAGACCTTGAGAAAGTTCAGTTTAAATGCAAGGGTTTTGAGTGCTAGATACTTCCCAAATAAAGGAGGGGAGGCCTCAGGAAAGAGTTACATAAATGGACTTTTCCTTTTCCACTTCTCATATCCATCAACAAAGATGCAGAATTATCACTGAGGGATAGATAAGCAGATGCAAAAGAGGTGGTCTGGCTGATGCTGAGGGCCTGAGGCTGTGCCTCCCGTGATGAGGAAGCACAGAACCTGTGTTACAGGTCCTGCCAGTGGCATCTCATGGACTTTCATACTAGTGGGAGGCCAGAGCCTAACACTGGCAATACAATTCACCAATAAATAGTGTCTTGCAAATTGTGTAGAGATTTCAGTTTCACTGAGGATGAAAGTTTAACAGTACTCAGGTCCCCGTGCATACGCAGGGGTCTGGATGTTCTTCTAGGCAAAAATTTCTACAGGTAGAACAGTTGGTCCTTCTGTGCATCCTCAACAGTCCTGTGGGTCTTGGGTCACAGACCCAGATATGTGTAGCATGGGTTATTCACAGAGGAAGCCAGATTTGCTAGTCAATCACAGAGATTTCTACCTGTGAGAAAAAGCAGGAAAAACTGCAAAGAAAGTTATGGGAAATGGAGTTTGCATGCACCAAAGAGCCTCTGGGCAAGATGCTAAAGGAACCAACAGCTACTATGTGTAAGGGATTCATTCTCAAAGGAAAAAGCTTAGGCACAGATTAATGTACTTCCTCTGTGTTTCTGTTTTTTTTTTTTTTTTTTTCTTTTAGGTAGGAAAAAAAATAAGGAGAAAAACCAACCAGGCACAATCAGGCGGGGGAAACAGGAGAGAGGCTACAGCCTGAGCAGACGCCCAGCCCCATGGCGGGCAGCAGCGGGAGGCAGGGTGCGAGGCACAGGCCTGCTCCCCATCTGCCCAGCCACTTGCTTGGAGGGCAGAACAGGGACACAGTGGGGCTGGGAAACCCTCTTCCACCTCCCTGATGAAAGGTAAATGCAGCGCCCAAGAGCTAAGCCTAAAGAGCAGCAGTTTTCACGTACCGTGAGCAGGGTCCCACCCATACCCTGGCCTCGAGTTTTCCCCAGTTACTAACTTCCCTCGTAATTCGCACAGCTTTACTTCCTCCGGCCCCGGCCACATCTACCCCAGCAGTCAAAGCTCACCCAAGATGCTGACGCCGGTGTCCATGGTGCGGGCGCAGGCACAGCACCTGGCGCTGCCTGACAGCCCTCTGCAGCGTGGGGAGACATGCCAGCCTCCACAGCCCAGGTGCACAGCCGCGCCAGCCATGCAAACCAAAGCTATGGAGCTACCTATGGAGCTAAACTGTTGTATTCCCACCCCTGCTCCCACCTTGTATCTACACTCCCAGGTTTACTTTCAGAGACCCTGTAAAATGCTACCACAATCTACTTCATCTTCTCTTCATGGCCTTTGCTGAGTAGCATTTCTCTCTGAGCCTGGCTCCCCTGACATGTAGCTGCTCCAGCAAAACAGGACCTCTCAGTAGGCCACCAGCCCCCACCTGCTACCAGAGAGGATGAAAACCTCACATCGCTGGAGGAAGAGGTCCAGGCAGGTAAATTCCACAGGGGCCGGTAGGACAGAGGAATCCCCATCTGTAGTTATGCCTGGGAATGAGGAAAGGTGCGAAGAGCCTCTGGGGCACTATGGTGAAGAGCTGATGAAAGCAGAAGAGACCAAGCTCATAGATGGGAATTTTCTACAAGGCACAAGGCAACTTCAGCCCTGCTTCCACAGCAGAACTGTGATCATCAGGGCTCAGTAATTCCTTCCCTCCACCTCCAGCACCAGCCCTCCTGCAGACCATTGATAGGGTGCAAAAATAAGTGTTTTTTTTTAAAAAAAAGAAAAATGGAATTGGGAGAAAGCTTGAATGAGGACACACACATTGGCTTACAGCAAAGAGGCACAGATGCAGGTGCCGTGAGTGCTGGTTCTGCCAGAACAACTAGGTTCAGTTTTATTTCTAACATGAAGTTAAGTCTGTGCAGTAGTAGTGTTACATGCGGTCTTTGGAGGGCTTGTGACTCCAGAAGTGGGGACCTATTCGCAAACACTCTCCTGCCAATCAGACCAGGCATATCCAGGGGACAGAAGCATCCCCGAGGGAGACTGCAGCTGGAAGAAGCTTGCAACAGGGCCTGGCACAGGAGGACCACAGGGAATTTCTCCTTTGAGCAGCACCCTCTAACTCCTGCTGCAGCACAGTGAGAGGCCAAACTCAGAGACGCTGTACAAAAGGTAACTGTCCCATTTAATGATCCCTCATTTCCAAAACAAACATACACGTGCGTCACGCACCACAAACGCGCAGCAAAGCAAAGTGCATGGCGAGTAGGACTCGGCCCATACCCTGCAGGAGGAGACACTCCTGGTACCTCGTGGGGTGCAGGGAGCACACGTGCTCGGTGAGCAGGGACAGAGAGAGTCCAGGGCTCGGTCCAGTTGGCACCAGTATCAGGTCCAGTTTGCAGAGAGGTACAGCTCTGGTTCTGCTTCTGTGCAGCACCAGGAGGCAGGAGGAGAGGGGCAGGTCAAGTACACCAGGACATGGGCTGGAGGAGGTGCTTGGGAGGAGCTGGGGACAGTTCCTGGAGAACAGTGCCGTAGTGAATGTGGAGCCTCCCTGCTTGAACCGCAGCTGAACCGAAGCAGGGAAAGGGAATAGAGAAGGGGGTGGAGGATGAGGAGACCAGACGAGGGCCCTCAGATCTATCTAGCTATTCCCATTTACGGGACATCCTTTGGGAGCGGATCTGCCAGCCACTCCCAAGTGGGGATGGCACAGGTGATGGTAGTTTACCAGAGGTTCCATGTCCCTCTCAGTCTCTCCCAGGCACAGCTCAGAGACCCCTCAGCCAGGAAGGGGGCTGAAGCAACAGGCCTCCCCTAATTATCTGATGGAGGCATCGCTCGGAGGATCACGATCAGACTCCTCACTTTCCTCGTTTGGGGCCGATTCACTGTTTGAGGCTGGGGTGAAGGCAGGAGACTTCCTGGAAAGAAGAATAAAGGGCTGTAGTCAAATCAGTGCTGAGGAGAAGGGGGAAGGGCCGAGCATGCCCTCTAGTTGGGGTATCAAAGCAAGTAGAGAAGCTGGAAAATCCCTCACTCCCCCCGGTGGCCACTGGGAGCCCCTGGGCACTGAGGATGGTCACAGAGCAGCAGCAGATGGAAGGGGGCCCAGGCACCACAGTGTGAAGCGGCACGAGGAAAGGGCCAGAGGCCGCCACCAAGAACAGGACCCAGGCAAGCTATGAGAGGCCAAGGGTGAGGGAGAGCCCAACACAGAGGTGCCCCGCTGGGAGTGCACTAGCTCCACACACCCATGAACTCACACGATATCCCTGCCTGGGGCAGCTCCTTTCTCTCTGTCAGGGTCTCTTTACACAGCCACCTGCCAAACTGACCCCTGGGTGCAGTTCCCCTTCTGAAGATGTGGCACGACGGCCTGCAAGGCTGCTGCCACTGAAAATCCCTTGGACTGTCCTCTCCCCACACATCAGGACAGGGTAGGCAGGACTACCGAGTGCTGCTGGCTCCCAGTCAGCACCACTTGAGCTCCAGTCTTTCCATGGTCTCCTGGCCCTCCCGTTCAAGCTCACCTGTCTCCAGACTGAGTGATGAGCCGCCGGCAGGTCTCCATCTGAACGTCCAAACCTCGCTTCATGCTGCACATTTCCATGTACTCGTGCAGGTGCCGGTTCATGTCATTCTTGGCCGTGGCCAGCTCCAGCTGCACAAGGGAAACAGCACAGGGATGAGTGCAAGGCGCAGTGCAGAACAGGGGCATGGCCAGATCCTAGGCTGTCACCCCCCATCATCGACTACCTGCTCTAGCAGTTTGTTTCTTCCTCCTCTGGGCACCCACTCCCTTGTTTCCCACCCTTTTGTGTCATGTCCTCCCCACTTCTTCCTCCTCCCACCTCTATTTGGTCGATGGTTTCCTGATACTCCTTCTCACGGCTCTTGAACAATGACTCTGTGTCCTTGATCACCTTCTCCAGGCTGTCATCCTGCTGCTGGGGAGAGGAGATAGCACGTTTAGAGGCAGAGAGATGTCCGACACCAAGAACCAAAGGGAAAAGAGAGAGGTTAGAAAAAGAACTGGTAATGGCAGAAAAAAGAGAAGACATTGGAGCAGTGTAGTTAGTCACAAAGATGTAAGACAGGACTCAGCCCCAGCAACTAGCAAGGTAAAGAGACCTGAGACCTACCACCTTGGGCAGTGAGCACTTCAGCCCAGAAAAAGCCCAGCAATGCACAGAAGTACTAGAAAGTGCAGTATATTCACAGACCAAGTCTAAACACAATGCAACCCCAGGGGATTGATAAGGTCATAAGATGCAAACTAGCATGGGCTTTGACCAGACTGTGGGGCCTGAGCTTGGGCTGCCCTGCTCAAAAAATGGGAAGCTGGGCTGCAGAGACCAAACGAGGGCCTGCCAGAATCCAGAGCAGGCAGGCCCAAGGGACTGCAGCTGGGAAAGGCACATCTCCTTGACACGCCTTCCAGATCAAGGGCACTGTGCAACAGTGAGGAGAGAAGGCCCGCACAAGGATGTGGTAATGCACTGGAGCAAAGGAGCAGGAGGAAAATACCTGCAAGGGCCTCTAAGGGATGGGATGATTCTGTGCAGGGCTGAAGGTTTGAAGGAGCACCTCTCCAGGCTCAGGCAGGATCAAGTTTCTCTCCCAGAGGGAAAGTGCAAGCCCAGGCCTGTATCTGATGGAGAACCTGACACTACCGTTACCTCCCCCTGCACCTCTGCAGCTGCAATGGCATATCCTGAGAAATCCTCCCAGAGGAGCAGCGTTTCTTCCGTCTCCTCCCACGTGAGGCTGTCACAGTCATCTTCAAAGTCATATTCCCTCCTGGAGACAAGGGAAGAGCACCTCAGCACTGAGCAGAAAACTCCTAGCAGGGAGGACAGTTAGGAGAAGAGGCCTGAGTGCTGGCTGTGCCTGTTCCAGAGCAGTGGTGGCTGCTTTGCCCCTGCTTGCACGCAGGGCTCTAACTGTCACGGGCCCTAGCCTGGACAGGCCTGCCCAGAACCTACAGCTGATGGGGAAGGCACTGACTTGATGATCAGGAGCCCTAACAAATGCTGGTGACGACCCTCAAAAACCTAGGAATGCTGGTAATACGAGGAATGTGGGGGGATACGCTGCTGCTGAGGATGCAATGGGGCACCCCAAAAGGGCATGTTCTGGATGGGAGGGCGCAAGGAAAACTGAAGCAGGCCCTATGGCAAAAAATATACCTCGTGCCTTGCTCGGGGGAGAGCACTGAGCTGGAAGCA